>NC_079215.1:48173842-48461342 GCF_029633865.1 Lampris incognitus | reverse complement strand
GATCCTGTGATAAGTGCTGATGCATCCTCGCATTTCCCCGGTGTCTGGTGTTCTTTTCCTTCTAGACACACAACTGAGATAAATGAGGCACCAATTTCGAAACTAAAATATACTGACATCCATTGGGATTTTTAGCAGCAGGCTACACAAGGATAAAAGTGCCATATATTATTTTGTAAAGATTGTTTCTATAAGTGTGTGTGTGTGGATTTGCATCTTAGTATAGGCATTTGTGCGTGCAGACAGACTAAATGTGAGACATTGTTTATGTTTCTGTGTGTGTGCTTAACCGCAATGCTAATATGATATCATTAAACCAAGTAAATTACAGGGATCTAGGTCACCTGCCAAGATGCACTCTCCTCAACACAGGAACTTCTGAGATAGAGTTGATCCAAACTAGGTGTGTGTGTGTGTGTGTGTGTGTGTGTGTGTGTGTGTGTGTGTGTGTGTGTGTGTGTGTGTGTGTGTGTGTGTGTGTGTGTGTGTGTGTGTAATGCAGTATATCCCTGCGTTTGTGTATCCGTATGTGTATTCTAATAGTGAGGAAGAACTTCACAGACCTTCGTAGAGTTCTTCAAAAGGGGCACGAAACTGTGAGTGTGTGAGGCAGAGAGAGAGGAAGTCGCTATGTGTGTGGGGGTGGAGATAGAGAGCGTGTTTGCACGCATATGTGCGTTTGTGTGCACCTATGTGAGTTCCCCCTGAAGTGAAATAATTACCTTCCTAGATTACTGTGCAGTCAGCGGTAAATAACTTTGTGAGTCAGACACTGTTATTGCATCAACTCATCCTGAGGAAATCTTCTGTTTGGTGCTAAGTGCAGAGACCCCCCCTCAAGGTTTAACTTCAACTCTGATCTCCCCTCCAAGTAAAGGGCTTTAAGTGTGGGCACTAAAACCTTCAATCCCGAAGATCATAAAGCTAAAGCTGAAATCACGGTTGTTTTTGTTTAACTTGCTTACACTTAACCGATGCTGGTAATGCATTGGTGTATGTCTTTGCCAAGCCTCAGAGATGCCTTCAAACAGTAAGCCCCCCCCCCCACCCTGAGCTCTGAGGTATGTCCGCCTGTTCTGAATTTCATTGCGAGGGAGGACGCGTGAATATCTGCCTTCATCAACGTCTGCCTTGCTAGAAACACATCAAAGAGCAACAGCCCTCTCTTCCCTCTCTCTCCATCTGTCTTCCCTGCATGCACACTCAGCCCAACACACACACTCACACACACACACACACACACACACACACACACACACACACACACACACACACCTTTCCACAGGCATGAATACAGTCGGTAGAAATCTACTGTGTTCATACTGGCTTTACATTGTTATAACTTTGTAAGTGTTCAGGAAAAAAAAAACTCTGTCAAAGGTTTGTTCGTATAACTCTTGGTGGTGGGGGGGGGGCAGAGGGTCAGGCTGATACCAGATGACTGGGCAGGGCGGGTGACAAGCTATCTTGGTGCTTGGGGGGGGGGGGGGATGCAGGGCTGCAGCTGGCTGGCAGTCTTGCTTGCAACGGCTGCAGCTCCTGGAAAGACAGGTCAAAATCAGAAACAAAACTGAGGATTTATTTTTTCTTTCCGTTTATTTATGTATTTATTTACCTATTTTCTTACTTATTTACTTCCAAGAAGTTCCGCCCTTGATGTCTGCACCTGATCCTTCTCCTTACCTTAACCTCTTTAGAGGGGGCACCAAATCTGCACCCCTTCAGGGGGTATGGCTAAACTTCAGTTTTAGTTTTAGTTTTTTTTGTGGATTTCTCCCCCTTTTTTTCTCTCCAGTTGCACATGGACAATTACCCCACTCCACTCCACCCCCTCTGGCAACCCAGGGAGGGCTGCAGACTACCACAAGCCTCCTCCGATACATGTGGAGTCGCCAGCCGCTTCTTTTCACCGGACAGTGGGGAGTTTCACCAGGGGGACGTAGCATGTGGGAGGATCACGCTATCCCCCCCCCCCCCGTTCCCCGCCCCCCCCCCGAACAGGCGCCCCAACTGACCAGAGGAGGCGCTAGTGCAGCAACCAGGACACATACCCACATCTGGCTTTCCACCCGCAGACATGGCGGATTTTGTCTGCAGGGACGCCCGACCAAGCCGGAGGTAACACGGGGACTCGAAACGGCGAGCCCCGTGTTGGCAGGCAACGAAATAGACCGCTACGCCACCCCGGTCGCCCCTAAACATCACTCCTTTATGAGACGTAACTAAACAAGCCCATAACAACTGTCAACAGTACACGATTGGTCCACAGGGCTGCAGCCAGATGCCACTGGGCCTCAGATTTCAGAGCAGTGGCATCAAGGTGGGAGGAATTATTTTCGCCCATGATGTTTTCTTATCGATCTCACTCTTTTTGTGGGGGTTGTAACATCTTGTGTCTTTCATTTCACTTCATCTCACTGCAGCTGAGCATAAAATGGCTCTGGCATTTTAAACAGCTTAGTTGTGCAGTGCTACTGCTAGCTGCTGCTAAGATAATTTCAGATAATATATTGATATATTTTACTTGATCATTCTGGTTGTTTTGATGACATTGGGATTTTTGTGTGTTTTAATCCCCCTGCTGGGTTTTTGGGGATCATCTGAAGCCTTGGGCAGTTTGCTCCCCCAGTCTCTGTGTATATATACAGTAGTGCACCATTGTCTCGCCCTGCACATTAACATTTCTCTTGCTCCCACCTCGATTTCTCGTTTTATCAACATTTGCTCACCCCATTTCCGTTTCCTTCCCTTACAGTGAAACAATGTCATAGTAGAAGAGCTTAAAAGTCCAACTTCTAAATCAAACTTACTGACAGAACCAGGCCATTGTAAAGATAAGGGCACCATGGGACTATATTTTGAGTTGTTAAGTTTTGTGTGTGTGTGTGTGTGTGTGTGTGTTTTTCTGTAGGTTTGTTCACGTGTTGTGCACGTTTACATGTATATCCTCTGTGTGTAATGCTGTGCTTGTGCATTAATGTGTGTATGAGTGCTTCCTCTCGTCCCCATGCTGTGCAGTCCATAAATAGCGTCATGATTATCCTATCATCACACCTTATAGTGATCCAGTTATCTGTTCTCCAGAGCCCTCTCTGTCTGCCGGCGTTATACAGTAGTATATGCACAGCACATATGATATCACGCACGGGAGGAGGGAGACCGAGAGGAGGGAGAGCAAGAGGAGGGAGACGGTTTATCATCAGTCCCATGTGTTCCTCTGTGCAGCTTAGGCAGCTGAGTCCTATATACTCAGCATCAATCATTTACACAGGTCACTGCCACGGAGCATAACAAAGGGAGGTGAGGGACATCCAGGTAGCTATTCCGTTGCCTACCAACACGGGGATTGCCGGTTCAAATCCCCGGGGGTGTTACCTCCGGCTTGGTCGGGCGTCCCTACAGACACAATTGGCCATGTCTGCGCGTGGGAAACCGGATGTGGGTATGTGTCCTGGTCGCTGCACTAGCGCCTCCTCTGGTCGGTCGGGGCGCCTGTTCGGGAAGGAGGGAGTGGGAACTGGGGGCGGGGGATAACATGATCCTCCCATGCGCTACGTCCCCCTGGCGAAACTCCTCACTGTCCGGTGAACCGAAGCGGCTGGCGACTCCACATGTATCGGAGGAGGTGTGGTAGTCTGCAGCCCTCCCCGGATCAACAGAGGGTGGAGCAGCAACCGGGATGGCTCGGAAGAGTGGGGTAATTGGCCAAATTCAACTGCGGAGAAAAAGGGGGAACCCCCCCCCCAAAAAAAAGAAAGGGTGGTGGGATTGGGTGGGGGCGTTTCAGGGTGGGGTGTACAAGGAAAGATAGACAAGAGAAAATGCGAAAGAGCATTGGTAAATCTCTTTTTGAGGAAATTTACTCAGCCAATGGAATTCTCGAAATCAATTCCTGTATCCCTCCCCCTCTCTTTCACACACACACACACACACACACACACACACACACACACACACACACACACACTGAGCGCTGTGCCTTCTTCCAGTCAGTGCTCACTGGCCGTCTCTGAGTGTTCTCATGTTCACTCCTTTCAGCGTCTGATTGGATCTTTTGTGTGAAGGCTGAATTGGTACCAGGGCACTGAAAGAATAATTCCCCATTTTGCAACAACAAACTTTGTGTCAGTTGAATTGTTTTACATAAAAACACAGCGTGTGTTGGTACCACACCAGTTAGCCTCTTTTCATACCGAGCTCCGTGTTTACAATATAAACAAAAGGAAAGCTAGTTGCAAAGACATCTCTTTGCCATACAAAGAGGGATGTTTTCACTGCACAAATGGCAGCTTGTACACAAACAGTGGGAATTATTCCCTTTGTCCCACTTGCGACCAGTATTTTCCTCATAGAAAATGAGTTTAGTTTTCAAAAGTAAAACGGATAGCGGTGTCCGGGTAATGTAGCGGTCTATTCCGTTGCCTACCAACACGGGGATCGCCGGTTCGAATCCCCGTGTTCCTCTGGCTCGGTCAGGTGTCCCTTCAGATACAATTGTCCTTGTCTGCGGGTGGGAAGCCGGATGTGGGTATGTGTCCTGGTCACTGCACTAGCGCCTCCTCTGGTCAGTCGGGGCACCTGTTCGGTGGGAGGGGGGAACTGGGGAGGAATAGCGTGATCCTCCCACGCGCTATGTCCCCCTGGGGAAACTCCTCACTGTCAGGTGAAAAGACACGGCTGGTGACTCCACATGTATCGGAGGAGGCATGTGTTAGTCTGCTGCCCTCCCCGGGTCGGCAGAGGGGGTGGAGCAGAGACCAGGATGGCTCGGAAGAGTGGGGTGATTGGCCGGATACAATTGGGAGAAAAAGAGGGGGGGTAATCCAAACAAACAAATAAATAAAAAATGGATAGTTGTGGCTCAAAGGAAATAAATGTTTACTGGTATTCTGACATCTAATCCAAGTAAAAGCTTAGTAACACACTAAAGGTAGAGAGAAAAACTGAAGATTTCTTGTCGATAAAGCCTCCTGAGCGTTACAATCTCTGTGCATTTTATGAAACTTTATGAAACGAGCCAACTTGTTCTGGTGATTTTGTTTAAATCCTGATAAACATTACTGTGGTCGCTGACCTTTGACCTTTGTGTTGCTCTCGGGTGCAGGATCGCTTGCAGTGTCAGTCACTGATGTGACTGCTCCAGTGGTAGGCTCATCTGGAGGGGTCTACGCCCTGGTCTCGGCACACCTGGCTAACGTTGTAATGGTAAGTCCCCAGGACTCTGTGTGTGTGTGTGTGTGGGGGGGGTTAATGTAAGTGTGTTTACGGATGAGTTGTTATGTCCACATGCATTTATAGTATATGCAGACGGGTGACAAATGAAAGGACCAATCAACATAAAGTGTCTTCGTAAGGTTTTGGGCCACCACGAGCCAGCTTCATCCATCCATCCATCCATTATCCAAGCCACTTATCCCAACTGGGGTCGCGGGGATGCTGGAGCCTTTCCCAGCAGTCATTGGGCGGCAGGCGGGGAGACACCCTGTACAGGCCACCAGTCCATCACAGGGCCCACACACACACACACACACACACACACACACACACACACACCTTCACACCTAGGGACAATTTAGTGCAGCCAATTCACCTGACCTACATGTCTTTGAACTGTGGGAGGAAACTGGAGCACCCGGAGGAAACCCACATATACACGGGGAGAACATGCAAACTCCACACAGAGGACGACCCGGGACGACCCCCAAAGTTGGACTACCTCAGGGCTCGAACCCAGGACCTTCTTGCTGTGAGGCGACCGTGCTAACCACTGCGCCACCACGCCCAAGCCCACTGGTTAGCACTGTTGCCTCACAGCAAGAGGGTCCTGGGTTTGAACCCCAGGCCGTCCCAGGTCCTTTCTATGTGGAGTTGGCATGTTCTCCCCATGTCTGCGTGGGTTTCCTCCGGGTACTCCGGTTTCCTCCCACCATCAAAAAGACATGCATGTTAGGGTTACTACTCCTGTCTGTGCCCCTGAGCAAGGCAATGGAAAGAAGAACTGGAGTTGGTCCCTGGGTGCTGCAGCTGAACCACTTATCCTGCTCTCAGGGTCGTGGGGATGCTGGAGCCTATCCCAGCAGTCACCGGGCGGCAGGCGGGGAGACACCCTGGACAGGCTGCCAGGCCATCATCAAATAAAGTGGCTTTCACTATTTCAGTTTTCACTTTCATACATTACAAACAACTTTATCACTCAATTTGTTTGTGGAGCAGCTTGTTGTACACAAAACACAGTAGCATATAATACACAATAATAATATGCTCCTTGCCATAGATTGTACAAGTCTCTGAACTCCACTGGAGGGGTGGACACCATTCCTTCCAAAGATATTCCCTCATTTGGTGTTTTTTTATGATGTGGCAGAGAGCGCTGTCTGACACGTCAACCAAAACCTCCCAGAGGCGTTCAGTTAGGTTGAGATGTGGTGACTGTGAAGGCCACAGCATATGATTTACATCATGTTCATCCTCATCAAACCGTTCAGTGACCCCTCTCGTGCCCTGTGGACGGGGGCATTGTCATCCTGGAAGAGACCACTCCCATCAGGATAGAAATGTCTCATCATAGGGTAAAGGTGATCACTCAGGATGGCTTTGTATTGATTTGCAGTGACCCTTCCCTCTATGGGGACAAGGGGACCAAAACCACGCCAGGAAAACGTCCCCCACAGCATAACAGAGCCCCCGGACCCCTTCACTGTAGGGGTCAAGCATTCAGCTTTTTCCTTTAATTTGTCGCCCGTCTGTATGTGATTGTGCTGGCATGCGTGGATGTGCATTTTTGCCAGTATATATACGTGTGTGTGTGTGTGTGTGTGTGTGTGTGGATAACAATCGCATCAGAGCATGGCCACAGCAGAGGCCATCAAAACAATCTGTTCAGGGGCCCAGTCAGTGCTGGATTCATCTTCAGATTTCATACGTTCCACTGTGACATTTTTTTTTTAACTTTCCAAATAACACCTTCCCTGCCCAAATATACCCACACACCATGTGAATACTCACACACACACACACACACAAATGCACACACACACACACACACACACACACACATGTTTCAAACAGGCAGACAAAAGGACAAAAGAAGAGCTCTGTTCTATGCGGTGGAAGTGTGTCCTTCATCAAATATTTCCTCTGGACCTTTAACGACATTCTTGGGGTCAGCTAGTGAGGGTCTGCCTTCCTCTTCCAAAGCTGAAATCAGATTAGCTACCACAGCAAGAAGAGAGAGGGGGTCAGAGTGCATCACATCAAGGCTCCAGGGCATTCACAGCAGACATGAATTGAGAAGGATGGCCACATTTTCTTTGTTGTTTCATCTGTGTGTTTGTGTGTGTACACGTGAGTGTGCGCTTGCATGGCTGTGTATCTAAGATAGTTTCACTCTTCTCACACACTTTCTTTTCAGTGACCTCTCATGAGCTCCCCACCCAGCTCACGTTACTTCTTTTTTCTCCCTCTTCCTTCTATCTTATCTATCTATCTATCTATCTATCTATCTATCTATCTATCTATCTATCTATCTATCTATCTATCTATCTATCTATCTATCTATCTGTCTATCTGTCTATCTGTCTGTCTGTCTGTCTGTCTGTCTGTCTATCTGTCAATATGCAGATGTATGTGTTGACATTATTCACATTTTTCTCTTCTCAGAACTGGTCGGGTATGAAGTGTCAGTTTAAGTTGTTCCGGATGGCCATGGCTTTGGTTTGCAGTAAGTTTGTCCAAACCTTCCTTTTTCAAAGGAAAAAAAAAGATACATGTGAGACCCCGATTGAGCTCAAATGTTTTAGTTTTGCTTTGACTAAAAAAATGATCCTGCAGGGGCGCCCCAGTGGCTCACCTGGTAGAGCTCATATCGCATAAGGCTGAGTCCTTACTGCAGTGGCTTGGGTTTGAATCCGGCCTGTGCCCTTTGCTGCATGTCATCCTCTCTCTCTTTCCCCTGCATTTCCTGTCTCTCTCTACTGTCACGGTTAAAATAAAGCAGAAAATGCTGGAGGAAAAAAAGATTCTGTAGAAATGTTGTCAGTTTGTTCTTTGGGTTAGTTTCATATGCCAGGAATATGTTTTTAGACATAAAGAAATTCTTGAAATGGAAGACGGTATTTGCAGAGAGGAACGTTTCATCCGAGTCATCAAACCATCTACCTTAAAGTCCTTGACAAAGGGGCAGTTCTCTGAAACCTTTGAATCTAACTTATGAATTACCTTGTATTGTAACTTATACGTATGTGAAATGTCTTTAAACCTTTTAAAGCAGTTTCAGAACAGATACAACGGTATAATGAAATTAGCACATTATTGTCCATTTGGAATCCATCTATTTTTACCTTTATTGTGATGATGAAATCACTCAGGAATTGTGGCCAGAGGGTCATTGACTTGAGACTTGTGTACCTCAACCTCGAGTGATGACTTGTTTGCTCTTGACCCAGTTTTTAAGGGAGAGTTGTGGCTTTGAGAAGAGGATTGTGAGCTGAATATGAATAGGGGCTCAAGAATAGAAAAACCTCAACACAAAACTGTCACTGCAAGTAATTATAGTAATCCTTGTCCTCCTTGTCCTTGCCTTGATGAGAAACATCATTGATAGAGATTCTGGTTAAGTTCAGTTCAAGTCAGCAAACAGCTCAGGGTATGTCTTGGTTGCACAACTGACTAATGGTAAGATTGAATGTGTTTTATTGTTGCCTTGGGAGAAACATCCCAATATAGATAACAAGATCCTGGCACATTTTAGTATTGATCTCAAGTAAGGACTTGACTGGTTTTAGTTGTCAGCAGAAGCTAGCTACATGCTAACATTTCCTTTACTTTCATTCTTTCTTTCTCTCTTTCTTCCTCTTTCTCTGTCTCTCTCCCTAAACAGTGAGTGTTGAGTTTGGTCGGGCAGTGTGGCTGCGATTCTACCCTCCGGCATTTCCGCCATGCCCCAACCCCAGCTTTGTGGCCCATCTCGGTGGGGTAGCAGTGGGGCTGACTCTTGGCGTGGTGGTCCTACAAAACTACGAGCAGCGACTCCAGGAGCAGACCCTGTTTTGGATCTTCTTCTTTGTCTATACCCTCTTTGTGCTCTGTGCTGTCTTCTGGAACATATTCGCCTACAGTCTGCTGGACGTTCGACTACCTCCACCACCATGAAAACTTTCTTGGAGGAGGAGGAGACACTGTAATCCCCCCCTCCCCCTTTCACTCTTTCTCTGTGTGTATTTGTCCTGTTTCTTGGATAGATAAGTAACCTTAATCCCCGCACTGTCTGGAACTTTCCTCAATTCCCATCGTAAGGTCATCAGAGTCATCTGACCACCAATCCCCAACCAAGCCAAGGCCTCTGAAACAGGAGTATCAGACACACTTACAGACCTTTCTTTCCACCCATTCCCTCATTTTTTTTTTTGCTAAACATTGAGTCTTAACTGTCCAAACCATCCCACTACACCCAAATTAACCCTTTCCGCTCCCACTCTCTCATCTCTGACTGGTGTTTGTCTGTGGTATGTTTGGCAATTTGGATTTTACCTGACAAAGTATTGTCGGCTAATGAGGGGTCACGTATTAAATGGCATCAAGCTCCGATGCCTTTTCGTTCAACCCAATGGTGCCTATTCACTGAGAAGTCAGCCTGATGAAAGTCTGTCTGCACAACCAGCCTTCTTTTAGGCTTCAGTAGTGGAAACTGTTAAGATGAGCAATCCTACAGCAGAACATTTTGAAATTTGTCTTAGAAAGCTCTTGCTTCATTTTCAGTAAATTAATCATAGGATCATACAGAGAATCAGGATAGTTTGATGGTATTCTGTCTCCAGTCCCAGCTACTTTTGCGAGGTACAAGATGCGGGGATACACACACACATATATATATATATATATATATATATATATATATATATATATATATATATATATATATATATATATATATATATATATCACAATAAGGCTAAACTTGTGTTTGTGTCACTTAGTTTTTGGTAAACAGAAATAACCTAATAATAATAATTAATAATGGATTACATTTATGTAGCGCTTTATCTTGATATCCAAAGCGCTTCACATTGAAGGGGTAACTAATGTCAACCACCACTATTGAGTAGCACCCACCTGGGTGATGCATGGCAGTCATTTTGCACCGGAACGCTCACCACACGTCAGCTTGAGGTGGAGAGGGAGGAATCATTGAGCCAATTTAACAGTTAGATGATTAGGTGGCCAGATGGAGAGAGCCAGGTTGGGAATTTTGCCAGGACACCGGGGAACCCCCTACTCTTTGTGATAAGTGCCATGGGATCTTTAATGACCACAGTGAGTCAGGACCTGGTTTAATGTCTCATCTGAAGAACGGCATCTCGTACAGCGCAGTGTCCCCCGTCACTGCACTGGGATTTTTGTTGTTGTTTTTTATTAGGACCAGAGGGAAGACTGCCCCCTACCGGCTCACCAACACCACTTTCAGCAGCAACTCAAGTTTTCCCGGGGATCTCCCATCCAAGTACTAGCCAAATCCATACCTGCTTAGCTTCCGTCATTTGGCAGAGCCAGGGTACATGTTGTTATGGCTGCCGGCCCTCCACAAGTCTTCATTTATCAATTTACCTAAATGTGTTTTGATTGTGAAGGAAGATCAGGGTTAATATTCAGCAATGCGTATGCCAAGTGAAACCTCAAATTTGTTTTGCCTGTTTGTGTGTCATGTATGGCAATTGTACCATTGTGTGTAGAGATGAAGCAGAAATAGATGTGCCACTCTTCTTTTCATGACTGTTGCCAAATGTTTGCCACAGGCTAGCATGTGACAGTAGGAAACAGCTTTACAAGTGTTAAAAAATTGTTAGCAAAATGGAAACTCTTTCTGTATTGGTTGAGATTATTAATTGATTTTTATTGCTATAATTGGCAGAGAGAAATGGCGATGGGGTCTCCTACTGAAATATTTGGGAGAACCCGAGGTTGGTAAATCACCTCTTAAAGATAACATTAAAATATCAGATTGTCATTTTGTTGTGCCTCTCTGGTTTTGACAATGGTAAAAAGAGACACTGTGGTTCCCTTATTTGACATTAAGTAAAGAGAGGGACAAACAAGTATTAAGGCTAATGAAGATTTGCAAGTGGTGACAGCTAGGCCATTTTCAACAGATTTATTTTCTTCGTGTCATTACCAAACATAAAAAAGCACATAGCTGACCTCAAGTGCATCAGGGGTGGGGCCATTTCATTTTCAATTCACGAGTAAATGGAGGAAAGTGCTTCACTATGAAATGTACTTATACCCAATGATAATATTTTTTAAATCAGTGCTCTTCAGTTAGTTCCAGTCATAATTTAAGTAGTTTCTGTAAATCAACTGAATTGGGACAGATTGACCCCAACCCTGGATATGGAGTCTCAAACTGTACTGTACCTTAACCTCATGTTACATCGGTAATTGCTTCGTACACAAAAATATTATAACGTAATGAATTATAGATAATTATTTTAACATACAGTTACTGTTGATTTTTTTTAACTTGGTGATATTGGTATGTTCTGTAAGGTGTTAACTTGGTCTGCATTGTGATTTGTGAGTTATCTTCTGTGTGTTCTATTTAAAAAAATAACTTTGGTCCAGGATGATCTGAGATTGTATATAAGGGCTACGTTACAAAACTGAGAGGAATGAAATCACTGACATTATTTTAACATTGTGCATATTTTGTAGATTTTGATATGTACATACTGGGGTATATTAAAGAATTTATTAAGAAACGGGAGATGATTTCTCTTTTTCACATTCTGACCTGTGTAATCACTGTCTTATTAAAATTCCTATTTCCATAGTGCAGCTGAGTGCCCATTGTTTTTCAGACAACAGCCCCACTAACATTTTACCATTTTACAATATGCTATACCAGGCAGATTTTTTTCCGTTTTTTTTTTTTTAGTTTTCAGCTGAACAAGCTATTCAGCAAACTCTGAAATGGAAAGTGTTTGTGTACAAGGGTCCTTTTCACCAACAAAAACTGGGGGACAAGGGCCTAACAGACAATGGCCTTTGTGTGTGTGTGTGTGTGTGTGTGTGTGTGTGTGTGTGTGTGTGTGTGTGTGTGCGTACACACACACACACACACACACACACACACACAAATAGTGAAAGAATCCTATTTTTCCTTCTCAAAAAACTCATTGTGGCCATATCCAAACACACATACACTAACACCCACCCACACACAGCATCTTCAACTGTTAACCAAAGAGTACCTCACCTTGTATAAATAGCAGTGCTTGGACCAAGCAGGTTTTGCAGTATTGTAACCAGAAAAAATGTCAAACTAAATGTTTAAACAGAGCTTGATGACCTGGTGTAGAGCACAAAGAGCAGACCCTAAAATAAGCTGGTTTCTGTGAAATATGTGAGCATACAAGAACTGGTCATAACTCGTTCAGAGAGGGGAACCTTAAGCCGTTTCTGACCATCCTCCAAGTCTATCAGTAAAATCGCATGGGTAGTCACAGTTGTGAAGACATACGTTGGAAAATGTTGTCGATGGATGAAGATTGAGATGTTACTATTAGTCATCCCCCTTTCTCTAATTGGCTTCATTCAAACCATTCGGAGTATGGTAGTACGTAGGGGCACATGTGGGTATTCGTCATTTCATGTGACTAGATTGACAAACAAGTGTGGCAAGTAGCACAAGGCCATATAATCAGAACATAACTTGTTTATGCCCAAAAGTATGATAAGTGACATTCCATCACGTAAGTGTAACCATTATTATGCAGAAAACAGTCGCAGCAGTAGTAGCAGCATATCGAGACAACCATTAGACTGTCAAAGGGCGATGACTGAAGACATCCTAACGTCATCCTTACATCAATAGAGAGGCTCCTGCTCCGCCAACATGTCCTGATCAACAAGAACCCTGATTAACAGCAGGACATTGACTGACGCAAGTAGATTGTTCACTAGATTTGTAAATGGTATAAAGACAGGGAGGCTTTTGTCTGATTTTCAGTCACTCTACAGGCCTGACTCAGGCTTTGGTGATTCGTCAATAAAAGTCTTATTTTGAAGGATCCTCGTCCACTGAGTTTTTTTTTTTGTGCAAGTTCTCTGTATCACTGGCCACCACAGAAGTTTATGCAAAGAGAAAGATGAATGGTGACAATTTCATTCTGTGAGATTTGACCGTAAATATGGCTATTAAAAGATAACATTTTCCGAGTTCCAGAATTTTAACTTGCAATAAAATGTAGCAGTCTTATTTAGCCCCTGGTTATGTGTGCGTGCTTGTCTCCTCTTGACCAACCCTTTTCTCTCTGGGACATTTAGAATAATCTTAAATTCTTACATTGTCTCCATCAAGTGGTCAGCGCTGAGACGTACAGGTACATATGAAGTGAAAAAAATATAAATATTTTCCCTGAAAACACAGATTTTTTTTCAATTTGAAATACCCATCCATGTAAAAATTAAGTTTATCACACGCGAAAATTGTTTATTTTACTTCTAAGGACAAAACAACTGATGTCGTCTTCGTTTACAGCGCAGGCGCATGTCTTACGCATTGCATTGTGGGGGATAAGTAGTCATCTTTCACTACTACGCCATTTTCGGCGTTGTCACGGGACAACAGCATGTTAGCGTGCAGATAGTAGCACGGGTTCTGCGTATTGTACTGCGAGTGTCGAAATATTTAAAAAATGGGACGAAAGAAGAAGAAGCAGATGAAACCATGGTGCTGGTATCCTTTGATCAGGGGGACAAAACACAAATCCAACAAGAAAGGGGTCTAGTGTTACGCGGTTAGACACTTTAGCTTGATCAGACGAAAGGCAAGGCCTCAGCGTTTCTCTATGGCAGACTTAGCGATCTGTTTAGCTAGCCCGACGCGGAAGTTTGAAGTCTTTGTCGTCGAACGATGGCTTTTGAAAACTAACTCAGCAGTCCCACCCGAGATATATTAGTTACACTTTAAGATTACGGTTTCTATGCGTGAAGTTGTGCTCAAGTTGGCTTGTTTGTGAAGTCATTGTTGACGATGGTTGGGAATAGCCCGCCACTTTGGATGGGAGCCTAAGCTCCATGCTAATATAGCCAAGTTAACTTTGTTTAGCCAGTTGGCTGGCAGAACTTGTCTACTGTATAACCAATTCTAAGTATCGTAAGGATGTCGCCATTTGACAATGCTGTGATAGCAACGATTCCCCAGTCCCCTGAATAGTACATGGCTATTGTAACTCTAGTTTAATGGTTACGGCAATTTGCATATGAAACCGATCGTTGGTTTCGTCATTATGTAACTGTTTACAGGGGTGGGAATACCTGCAGTAAATTGAGACTGAAGAAGTAATTTAAATGAGTGATATGGGTAGTGAGGACTATTTAATCTTCCATGTCGTGGTAATGGCTGATATTGTTTAGTTGAAATTCTATTTTTTAGCAAACAGTCTTTAACCCACATTTGCAAGGTACTGTAATCGAGATTTTGACGACGAGAAGATCCTCATCCAGCACCAAAAGGCCAAACATTTCAAATGCCACATATGTCACAAGAAGTTATATACTGGGCCAGGTTTGGCCATTCACTGCATGCAGGTGGGTATTGCTCCATCCGCCTGTCATTAACTTAACATTTGACAAAGAATATACACCAACAGTTGTGACCCCATCTTTTTGAGGTAAGACAGGAGTTATATTTGTTGATTTCATTTATGTTTCAGGTACACAAAGAGACCATTGATGGTGTACCAAATGCCATACCTGGTAGAGTTGACATAGAGTTGGAGATCTATGGCATGGAGGGTATCCCAGAGAAAGATATGCAGGAGAGAAGACGAACATTAGAACAGAAATCGCAAGGTGATTTAAAATTTAATAAATGTATTTTTCCTCTTTAATTACTATGGAATAGAATAACAATTTGTGTTTTTTTGTTAAAACTAACCAGCTTCCCTCGCAAATCTTCCTAAAAGCCAGGGGAAATGTTGATGTTTACCGTAAACCAACACATACTGATCAGTACTTAATGTTTGACTCTCATCATCCACTGGAGCACAAACTAGGAGTCATCAGGATACTGTATCCCCGAGCTGACAATGTCCCCACCGATACAGCGGCCAGGGAAGGGTAGAAATCCCACATTAAACGGGCCCTGGTTCAGTGTGGTTATCCTAACTGGGCATTTGTCAAAGCCAGGAATACGCCCAAACAGTGCACCAGCCAATCGAAAAGAAAAGGACAACAGCTGTCTTAAGCATAAACCAGTGGTAATTCTGTATGTGGTGGGAGTGTTGGAACAGTTGAGAAGTGTATTTTCCAAACACCGCATCTCAGTTGCATTCAAATCCCAAAACAAGCTGTGCCAGAAATTGGTCCACCCCAAGGATCGGGTCACCCAGCACAAGCAGCAATATAGTGTACACTAACTATAATATAGTTTACTGCTAGTTAAGTGCTGGGAGGATTGCTGTGAATTGTACATCGGGGAAACCAAACGGATGTTGGCAAAGATGGCACAACATAGAGCTAATGTGTGGGGCCAGGACTCCGCAGTCTACACCTATCTACAGGCCAGTGGCCACTCTTTCAAGGATGAGGATGTGCACATCCTTGATAGGGAGAAACGCTGGTTTGATCGGGAAGCCAACGAGGCCATGTATGTGAAGAGGGAACAACCATCCCTGAACCAAGGGGATGGGGCTAAGAGTCTGTCGCCGTCTTACAATGTCGCCATCTTACAATGCTGTGATTGCAATTATTCACCAATTCTCTTTGAATAGTACACATGGCCATTGTAACTAGTTAATGGTCACGGCAATTTACATAAAAAACATCATTGGTTTCGGTCGTTATGCAACTGTACTGTTTATAAAGTTGGGGATACCTGCAGCCAGTTGAGACTGAAGAAGTCACTTAGATGAATGATGAAACATTTCTCCCAATAAACGTGTCCAGATAAACTGATTCAACTACTGGGAATACCTTGCCTGGATTATTGAGCATGCATCAAGACGCCAGGGGTAGTTCTGCTCCTTGATTATTGTGCTCTGCTTCTTTCCAGAGAGTCAGAAAAAGAAGCCGAACAACCAGGAAGATTCTGATGAGGATGATGATGATGATGAGCCAGGACCATCATTTCAGCAACCTGTTCCTGCCCAGCCCCAGGCAGGCTACGCTGCTCCCATGGCCCAGCCTGGTATGCCTCCTGTGGCTGGAGCACCAGGGATGCCTCCTGGAGGATACCAAGGTAATACCCAATTAAGAAACGGTACTATTTGAATTTTACCGTGATGTAATTAGTAGGGGTGTAATGGTACACATATTTTATTCGGTATAGGCCTTTTGGTACAAGCATGCATGTGTACCAAACAAGTGCAGGGTTGTTTTAACCACTGCATGTGTGGAACTTCTGTGTGTGCAGAATTAAATGTAAAACTCTTTCCCCCCTAGCATTTTTCGCAAAGGGCCTGATGTTGTACGTTCAGCCCCATCCATAAAGCATGCGCACGCATGCCACAGAGAGATTGCGGGTAATTTAGCCCAGCGCACTCCCATAGTTATGACAAATGCAGATAAACGAGAGCTTAGTGCCCACAGATCAGCCCTTGCTGCAAACAATCCAACCATCCATTATCTTAACTGCTCTCAGGGTCGCAGGGATGCTGGAGCCTATTCCAACAGTCATTGGGCAGCAGGCTGGGAGACACCCTGGACAGGCTGCCAGGCCATCACAGGGCCCACACACACACATTCATTCCTAGAGACAATTTAGTGTGGCCAATTCACCTGACTTACATGTCTTTAGACTGTGGGAGGAAACCGGAGCCCGCGGAGGAAACCCACGCTCTGCAAACAATGTAGAAAGTTAATTTTTCAGGGGAAAAAAAAAACAGGAAAATAAATGAGTTGCCGTACAAGCTGGGACTGTCTCGCAGTCCTAATGTGAAACTGAAAGCTGCTAATGTGCATACAAGCACAATATGGTCAAGTCAGCTTTATTTGTTTAGCCTATTATCACAAATTACAAATTTGCTTCACCACCATCACCGTGTAGACCTGGCAGGAGGACATACTACACATGCACACCGGGGAGACTCGCATCACAGCATTCACATATGTGGGAGAAAAGACAAGAAAAAACAATCGCATCAGAGTGAGAGAAGAACATTGAACAGGGTATATATAAGATATGTATTTAAAAAAAAAAGTGATGATGAGGATGCCAAGCAGTGTCCTGGTGGCGACCACTATCACCATGGAGACCTGTGAGGAGGACAGATTACATGTACACACGGGAGACTCGCCATCACACCGTTCACATACACAGGAGATGAGAAAGGAGAAGGCATCGTTCAGAGAGAGAAAATACATGCAAGAGAGGAGAACAGTTTGCAATAGTCAATAATCTATACTCAATAATCTCGTCGGCAGAACAGTGCTTAGTAAATTAATTGAGACAGAAACCAACCCGCCATGCAGTACAGGTCGTGAAATACTCAATTTAAAGGCAATGTTCTGCCCCTGCTAACATGTAGTGTCCAGCCTGCTAACTTGGCAGATAGATAACAGGTTCCCAATAAAGACTCAGATTCAGAAGGCGTTCCGTTAGTAGTAAGTAGTAAGTTAAGTAAACCCTATACTTAAGAAGAGCTGTAAACTAAACATACAAATAAAATACATGTCAAATTCCTATAGAAACTCAAAATAGCCATACATCCACTACGTGTACAGACAGCCATTTAAAGATGAAACAAACTGACTACAAATCAATGCGTTTAGCTTCAAACTAACTTACATTACAACTTCCATCGCCGTGCTAGCAGATAGCTTCGGGCTAACTTGCATTGCCATTCCCATTGACATGCTAGCGGTTAGCATGAGGCTACGGCTTAACTACAGGATGGGCTTTCTCTTATTTCTGATTTTCATGAGCTGTGTCTCTATACACATTTATGAGAGAACTGAACATAAAGATACTTATAGGCAAATATTTTATGGCCAGACAATGAGAAATAACACTGGATAATAACATGTCTGTTGCAAATGCACAATTGTAATCAGCATCAAACACCCCCACGACACACTTGCAGCCAGACAACACAGGCAGCTAATAGTAGGTTATGGCAAAAAGGTGAGTTTTAAGTTTGGATTTAAACGACTCAACAGACTGATTGTCTGATAGCAGCAGGCAGGTTATTCAACAAGAACAGGGCCCGATAGGGAAAGGCCCTGCCACCAGCTGGCTTCTTTTTAAAATTAACTTGACTTGACTTTGGGTACACACAGGAACCCTGTATTTTGAGAGCAAAGAGCTCGAGATGGAATATACGGTTTAAGGAGATCAGACAGGTATGATGGGACAAGCCCATTTAGGATTTTATAAGTCAGCAGAAGCACCTTGAAGCCTGATCTACCATGGATAGGGAGCCAATGAAGGGAGGCAAGAATTGGTGTAATATGGTCAAATTTTCTAGTTTTAGTTAGGATTCTAGCTGGACCACTTTAAACCATCTGAAGACTTTTAGTCCAGCAAAAGTACAATTAATTTTCTAAATGCTGCACCTTAATGGATATTTATTTTATGATATCTTTTATTTATTTGAGAGAATATTTTGTAACACTTTCTATGAAGCTTGCACCTATAACACCCTATAAGCATCTATAACGCCCTATAAGTGTAGCTATGTCATTGTAAGATTCATTATAACCATGTATACGCCCTCACAACACCTCATACAACCTTTATGATACATTATGTCAATTTAAAACGGATTCATGCATTATAAATGTCATCATTAGCCTGTTTATCTGTCAAATGTCATAATGCATCATAGCCAACTTGTTTTGCTGAAGTTTTGTAGAGATGCATAATGAGACTTCAGTGCTATTTTACAGTCTTCAGCCATAGCCCTTAGTCATTGTAATAAACATTATAGGAAAGTATGGGCGTTATAGATGCAATAGATGCTTATAGGGCGTTATAGATGCAAGCTTCATAGAAACTGTTACCAAATATTTATGTTGCACAGTCCTAATGAGAAGCTGAAAGCTGCTGATGTGAATACAAGTAGAGTTAATTGTCCAAATGCTGCACCTTAATGTATGTTCACTTCATTATATTATTTATTTGAGAGAATATTTATTTTGATTTACTTTTAAGCAAATTTTACTTTTTTTTATTAGGTTGTAGCTGGTTGCAGCAGTTTTGGCAGACTGGGTTTTTTATTTATTTACGATAGACAGCCATAGTTTTTTCTGTAATAGAAAAAATAAGCAATTTTATGTTTTGTTTCTTGTCCCCCGCTGTACCGAAAACGTATCGAACTGTGACGTCAAAACCGAGATACGTACCAAACCACAATTTATTTATTTTTTTGTGTACTGTTACACCCCAGGTAATTAGTATGTATATCTTTTTGTAGCATATGTAACATCCCCCATATCAAACAAATATACTTTGTTTGTCTAACTGCAGCTGGGAGAGATGATTGGTATATGAAAACACTTGTCTTCTTTTTTTTTTTGCAACTATTAAGCTGGCATACAAACATGTCACCTTTCGGTGAAATTCACTGTTTTGAATCCAAAATATGTCACCTACGTGATTCGTGCAGATCTGGTGAGAAATAATTGAGGGGCGTGGGGTCGAGAGCCTGCCTAATAAAAGCGACTTCCATAGAAAGACAATGGAGCACAAACATCTGATGCTGTGGATACGCATTTGGATGTGTGTGCATCGACTCAACAAAAGGCAGCAGCCAATCAATTTGCTAGTTGCAGTACAGCGTGAGTGCAGGCCATCGGTCTGTGATCTGCTGTGTGGAAAAAGCTGAAATAAAGTTGCATCAGTGGCACCGGCCACCATTGAAACTACAGAGAAAGTGTCAACTGAAAACCAAAAAATACCTGTCAGTTGGAACGGCTGAAGGAATAGATCAGATTGGTGGAAACAAGAATTGTTAGCTAGCAGACTGCTGATAAACACCAGCGGCAGCAGAGTCTGCTAGAAAAGTGATGGCAGCAGAGCAAGTATGGCTGCCAACCTGGCAGTGCTCAGGAGAGCAAAAGACAGATGGCTGAAGAGAAGAAAAGGGCAAGGATGTGAGTCATACAGCAAAACAGTGAAGGCGGACCTCGAGACACTGGTCCAGGCCCAAGAAGAAAAAACATGATAGACACCCCCCCCCCATCCTAAAGCATAGGACACTCTTTCATATTCACATTTGTAATCCCCCCCCCCCCCACACACACATTTTAACATTGTTTCTGGCACAGAGTGGATATGGGGAGTAATAATTTCGAAAAATAATTACTTGTGTACCTGGTGGAGCTGCCCTTTAACTTTATTTGTAAATGTGAGCAAATTGTATGTAAAGCTACATTTGCACTTAATAAATTAATCTTGTATTTCTGTTAGCTTGTGACCAGCACCAGAGTAATCCTAGAAGACATTCGAAATTAGCATTTCGTAGCTTATTTTTCAAATACAAATGATCTCAGGAGGGTACCCCCGGAGCCCCCTAGCGGGGTCTGCGTTCTTCTCTGCTCACGCATCCTTCTCACCTTTTTCACCCCTATTCTGTTTGCATGCATGATTAAAGGGTTGTTGACCTATATATGTAGCCAGAGTGTTCAGCTACAGCTGACATAATGGTGGGTCTTGTTTTGTTATCAGCTACAATGGTCTGCACTCCTTTGTAACAGGAATGCCTCCCATGATGCCAGGTGTTCCACCCATGGTGCACGGGATGCCACCTCGCATGCATGGAATGCCACCAGGGTAAGAGTTCTCTAATTCCAGCCTAGCATCACCTTAAATGCCCAAATGGCCATCAGTGTGCTTTTGCGGTGTTTGGATTGTGGGTCAAATCTGTCTTCGTTGCACTTTATGGAATTTTTTTCCCCCTTTTGCAGCATGATGCCCATGGGAGGGATGATGCCTCCCATGATGCCAGGAATGCCGGGCCTGCCCCCAGGTGAGAAATGGTTGTATTTTGGGTAATTCCTTAATGTGACATTTTTGAATGGAAAATAAAGGTCTGTGTGCAAATGTGATGATGCACATACACCTTATGAAGAAGAGCCATTTACTGAAATTGCACGGGGAAGATATCACATAAATAATGTCTAATAGAGTCATTGGGAGACCACCGCTGCATGGTGTGTCTTCAAGGCGGTGCCGACTCGTTTTTAGAAAATCTTGAGGAAAACGACAGAATTTAACTGAACATTCATTCATCTTCAGCCATTTCTCTGGGGTCGGGTCGTGGTGGCAGCAAGCTAAGTATGGCACTCCGACGTCTCTCTCCCCAGCAATGCCCTCCTGCTCCTCCTGGGGGATCCCAAGGCGTTCCCAGGCCAGATTAGACATGTAGTCCGTCAGCGAGTCCTGGGTCTACCCCGGGGTCTCCTCCCAATTGGCCATGCCCGGAAAACCTCCAAAGGAAGGCGCCCAGGAGGCATCCTAGTCAGATGCCCGAACCACCTCAACTGGCTCCTTACAACGCGAAGAAGCAGTGGCTCTACTCCAAGCTGTCTCCAGATGGCTGAGCTCCTCACCCTATCTCTAAGGCTGAGCCCAGACACCTTACGGAGGAAACTAATTTCAGCCGCTTGTATCCATGATCTCACCCTTCGGTCACTACTCAAAAGCTCATCACTGTAGGTGAGGGTTGGACTGAAGATTGACTGGTAAATTGAGAGCTTTGCCTTCCGGCTCAGCTCCCTCTTCACCACAACGGTCCGGTACAACGTCCGCATTACTGCTGATGCTGCACCAATCTGCCTGTAAATCTCCCGTTACATCCTACTCTCACTCGTGAACAAGACCCCGAGATGCTTGAACTCCTTCACTTGAGGCAACAACTCATCCCCAACCCGGAGGGAGCAATCCACCATTTTCCGGTAGAGAACCATGGCCTCAGACTTGGAGGTGCTGCCTCTCATCCCAGCCATTTCACACTCAGCTGCAGACCGCCCCAGTGCGCGCTGGAGGTCGTGTTCTGCTGAAGCCAACAAAACCACGTCATCTGCGAAGAGCAGAGATGCAATTCTGAGGTTCCCAAAATGAACACACTCCTCCCCTTGGCTGCGCCTTGAGATCCTGTCCATGAATGTCACAAACGGAATCGAAGACAAGGGACAACCTTGGCGGAGTCCGACACCCACCGAAAATGTGTTTGACTTTGTGCCGAGAATGCGGACACATTTGTGAAATCCAATGATTATACAAAATGGTTGCGGCCAGCTCAGATAATTGCAATAGGCTTAGGTGCATTGTTGTTTTTACTAGATTTTACAATCAATTCGTTTTTGGGAAAAGCATGATTCAACCTATCCAATACTTTCTGCCAGGAATGCCGCCCCACATGGCTCCAAGACCGGGAATGCCCCACATGGCCCAAGCCCCTGCAGCAGGAGGGATGCCAAGCCGACCAGCCATACCGGCAGCCCAACCTGCTGTTACCAAGCCCCTCTTCCCCAGTGCAGCACAGGTAGGCTGCAACAGAACCCATGACATTTCTCTCTCTCTCTCTCTCTCTCTCTCTCTCTCTCTCTCTCTCTCTCTCTCTCTCTCTGTCTCTGTCTCTCTCTGTGTGTCTCTCTCTCTGTCTCTCTCTGTCTGTCTCTCTCTCTCTCTCTCTCTCTCTCTCTCTCTCTCTGTCTGTCTGTCTGTCTGTCTCTCTCTCTCTCTCTCTCTCTCTCTCTCTCTCTCTCTCTCTCTCTCTCTCTCTACCGTTGAGCGTTTCTTTTAGCGAAGTTATGTAGCTGTGTGTGTTTGTTTTCTATCATTCCTTTCCAGAAGACGTTCCTCTAACTCTTGACTTCCTGTGATGTATTCGGTCATCAGTCTATTTACATAGATCAACCCAGGTTCTCACCATTGCTTCTAGATAAATAATGCTTCCTGTCCTTCCCTGTGCTGCAGATGGGCTCTTGTGCTCCCAGCAGCTGGTTTCTCCTCACCTTCAGACCCTCTGTCTGCTTCCCCACAGCCTCTGCGCCCTATAAAATGTGAAGTATGCCAACAGGCAGAACTTTTGCTTGGGCTGTGCCAGCATGCCCCCCATTTATTAACCCTAATCAAATTTAGATGTCTTTGAAAAGTTTTTCCCCATGACTGTGCAGTGTTTGCCTTAAGTGCCCATTTGTTTCAAAACTAGCAGAGTTGTTTTGAAGGGATCATCCTGGGGTGAACAGACCTCTGTACATCCGAGCAGGTGCTTTTTACGAAGTATGTCATAACTGCTAGCTAAGTGTTTTCATTATTCATATTGCTCTGGCAAAACTTGGATAATCCACTCTACGTCAGCAGCATGAATTCTGGAATTGGTGCCCAACATGTTTTCAAAGTATTGTCAATCTTGCAACAGGGTATGTCAACCTGTTTGTTAATATTTCCTGCTGTTAAATTATTACTATTTTGCAACTCTGTATATATGTCATCTAGTATTGTGCAGTGGGTGGTGTTTAATCCTATATGTAGCAGTCTATTGCAGATTGTTCTTTAGCTATAATTGTGCTCCCTCGGTAATGCTTGAAAATTAAGCATCAAAAGCCGGTCTTTGCTGATGTATGGAAAACTATTGCCTTAATTTAAGATCTTATTAATGCATCTAAAATACTTTTCTTTTAGCAGTTTTATATTTGTAGAATGTGACATAATAGCTGTGAGTTAAGTCTACATCTCAAAGGACAACCACCCCACTTGTTACTCATTCAAGTCTCTTCCATGTCCTTGAGGCTGAAAGTTGCCAACTTTTATATTTGTTGCAAATAATTTTGTTTTTGGTAGTTTTGAACACTCAACCAGAAAAATAGCCATATTTTCATGTGTGCACACAGGCCCAGCAGAGTGCTCCAGGAACTGTAGCTCCAAACTCCAATAGTACAGCCGCCACCACAGAACCTCCCAAACCAACATTCCCTGCCTATACCCAGCCCTCTACTTCTTCTTCCTCTTCTTCTTCCTCTTCCTCTAATCCCTCTAGCAGCACTGTGGCCAAGCCCCCAGTCACAGTGACCAGTAAGCCTGCTACTCTCACTACAACGAGTGCAACCAGTAAGTTGATCCACCCTGATGAGGATATCTCACTGGTAAGTTGCTTGAACATTGTGTTTTGCCTTTTCACAGTAAGTAATGACTGATATATGCAATAGTGTCTTTCCTGAGGAGGTGAAGTAGGATGGTCAGTTTGGCCAACATGTTACAATTGTGCTTATCAAAATCGGAATTCTGACATCATTTAATTGAATATTTATGGCAATATTTATGCTGAATTCCAAATAGAGATAAATGTTTATTCTTATACTGATGTCATCTCCATATATTTCGAAGCACCTCTATTCTGATGATGGGATGGTTTAATTTAGATTACCTACTGCACTTTGGCAGATTTTACCAAGTACTTCTCACTGCAGAACGTTTGCCCCTGGGGGAGGGGTTACCTCGGGGCAACCCCTCCCACAATGTGTGTTTTAATTGGTTCAACGCTTGCCCCTGGGGCGGTGTTGCCTCGGGTTTTCATTGGTTTCAACGCTTGCCGCTGGGGCGGTGTTGCCTCAGGTTTTCATTGGTTCAACGCTATTCATGTATTCGTCTTCATCAACACTTAGCAAGTCCAGAGAAGTGTTCTATCACTACTGTGAGGAATACAAACATTTTGTTATGAACTGACAGGTCAATTTCTCCACACTTTAAAGGTCGGAATTCAAACCTCTATATCGTTCGCACGTTCTGCTTGATGGCACGCCTGCTTTGACGAAAATGCTGTGGTCGGGCTGAGTACGTTAAATCAAATGGAAACTCAGCCTGACCGCGGCATTTTCATCAAAGCAGTATTTTTTTTTGCTAAGCTCAACTAGCTAGCGAACGTTAACATCATAGTTAACTAGTAACTAGTGACATAGTAGCCTATATAAATCCCCTTAGATAGTCGTCATTTACCTATTACTTTTTTTTTCGTTCACAGTAGCGATAGAACACTTTTCTGGACTTGCTAAGTGTTGACGAATACACGAATAGCGCTGAACCAATGAAAACCCACATTGTGGGAGGGGTTGCCCCAAGGCAACCCCGCCCCAGGGGCAAATGTTCTGCAGTGAGAACCAACTCGATTTTACCATCATATTGCCATCAATTTTCAATTCGTGCAGCACGAATTGGTATTTTGCTCCTCAAAGGCGTGCTCCAAGTGTTTCTTTGCACTAAAAGGCACATGGTTATGTTTCCTTTATGTTTATGTTTCCTGTTGTCTAAGTATGTTTATGTGTTGTCTCGGCCAACAGGAGGAGAGAAGGGCGCAGTTGCCTCGGTACCAGCGTCTTATTCCCCGGCCTGGCCAGGCACATGCGGCCGCTCCCCCAGCCGCTGCGGTGGGCAGCATGATCCCACCGCAGCAAGGCATGCCACCCCAGCAGCCTGGCATAAGACATCCAATGCACGGTAAGTGATGTCAGAGCTGCTCAAAATTTGGTCTGCAATTGAAAGTCTATGTAAGATAAAGTTTTTACTTCCAACACAGTTAAGACATTGGACCCAATTTTTGAATTTTTTTAAATTGTTGTGCTTTGTAATGCCTTGCTCAAATTTTTGTTTGTTTTTACATATCACATAAACCGTGGGTCTTGGAAGATTTAATTTGACTTAAAAAATGCCAACTTTTCACAGTGAATGAATAACTGTAGCATAATTGACCCAAATTATTTGTGTCCCCGCTGCAGGTCAGTATGGTGCCCCTCCCCAAGGCATGCCGGGCTACATGCCTGGAGGGATGCCCCCATATGGGCAGGGCCCTCCAATGGTTCCTCCCTACCAGGGTGGCCCTCCCATGGGCATGAGGCCTCCTGTCATGTCTCCAGCGGGGCGGTATTGAAACAGCGACAAGGTCACCCCACTAGGTTTGGAGGTTAACCTCTTTCTCTCGTCCTTGTGCTTTTTCAGACCTAGCCACAAGCAATGGGCAGTAGGACCAGTCTGGTGAAGACAGAAATAATTCAATATAACACACAGACATTTTATATAACCCTCCTCATTGGGAAAATTACCAAATGCCACACCAGCTAACAATGACCAATTTGTCATTGGAATTTCATCACATGTGAGGATATATTTTCTTATGTTTCACTCAGGTTTATATAAGTGAAGTTTTAATATGATTCGCATTGTTTTGAAGCTGCTGGAGTTACATGAACGTATCAACCCCTTAAAAAGGCAAGTTTCTCCTGTAAAACTTTTGTTTTCCCATTTGTAATTTTATTTTTTCATCTTTAGAATTATTGCGGCCCTCACAGCACTCTAGGGTGCTGTTGGACTTGCGTCCCCAACCATGGTTGGTGAGGGCCTCGGTGATGAAGATGATAGTAAGTAGAGTTGCAGATCTGTGATTTATAAGTCACTAGTTTCATTCTTATTTTCAGGTTATTCTTAATGATATTCCGTGGTCTAAAGAGTAACTGTATACATCCTTTGTAATGTTCTAAGAATCTATGTTGTAATAAAACCCGTCTTTAAATCCAATGCTGGTTTGTCCTGACGTACCTGAAGGTGAGTCGCCATAAAGGTTAGTACTAGTGTTGTATCTCTTAAAAGAATGAAGGCTGGGATTAACTATAAGATTTTACTATCTCGCTACCCACCAAGTTTTCCACTAGTCAAGTTCCATATGGGAGGATTGAGATTTTTATCCTAAAGCATATTTTTCGTGATATTTTAGTGATCTAGTTTCCACCTTTCAAGTCAAAATTTGTTTGGGGCAGCATGACTTAATTTACTTTAAAATCTTGTAGTGTACTCCAGCCCATGCCATAATATTGGCTATTTTGGTTCTTAACATTGCATGTTTATGTGCAGTATGTTAGCATATATGCGGGTGTACATTTTATTGTGAAACTCTTTATGCAATAAAAGAGCTTCTGACCTCCGTTGTCTTAGAAGTATATCATAAAAAATTGTATGTAATTGCATGGGAGTTTCGTGTTTACTTTTTTCTGCTGTTATGTCATCAAACATGATCAACTTTTTCTGCTCGTGACCCAGAGTTGGTTCATTAAAATTTGGGTTGTGTTCAGTGAGAGAACTGGATAATTGGCTGTAGACCCTGAGGAGAAACAACACTGCTTGCATAGATTTGGACAGAGGCTTATTGAGGAATATGTCTTTGAATTATTGTGCACTCAGGTAAAGAATGTACTGAAAAGAGTTATCTGGTTTACACTGAATTGTTTGTTCAACATAAAGAAGAAAAATCTTATCCCTCATCCCTGAATATTGTTTTTTCTGTCATCTATAGACTGGATCAGCTCAGTTTTAAAAGCCAGTCAGCTGCCATAGCTCGTCTGATAAAGTGAGTGAGTACCTGCTGTTTGTAGTGTGACTGTATCTGCAGGTCAATGCTAGGTTTAAAATTGGGTTTTCAGATGTTTTTTAAGATGCTCAAGCTGAATAAGTAGAAATACTTCAATGTCGTCTTTTCTGTTGAAACAGAAAATGACCTTATTTTAATTTAAATTCAAGTGGAAAAGCCCTCTTTTTTTTCTTTCTCTTTTTTTTTTCTCGATGGTGTAAATGTCACATTTTGGAGAAAAAGTGAGTGATGTGTGGTGTGCAAATGTCCTGTCTTGTCGGAGGCATTAAATTGGGGCTGACGTATGGAAAAGTACTTACAAGGTGAGTTGTCGAACATGGACTATCATCGTCTCAAGTAAAAAAAAATTAGGTTCCTACACATCAGCTGCACAAATATCTTGACCTCATAAGATCTTTGTCGCTATGTTCAAATGTTATTTTTAGACTTGGTAATTGTGAAAGTTGCAAGAATGGGGGTGGGTTAACATGTTATCTGCCACCCACTTGAATTGACCGCACTGGCCCACATGGGATAAACAAATCCATATGCTATTTGCCAAACAGTTTTGCATATTTTAAGTTTTCAATTTGAATTACTTTTCCCGTAAGTATGAGAATCCAGAGTTTCAGACTTTTCCCCTGACAAAACGGTAATTAAAAAAAATCATTCCTTTCATATTTGGTTTCTCAATTCTTGTTTATTAAAATGACTGATGTTTTAGAGGTAATATTGTCGTTTGCCCTTGGATCAACTGTTTGTAGTGTTTAAATGAGTGGCTTTGAAATGCATGTTGTCCTCTTAGAAATGTTTTCTAAAGACCATTCGAAAAGGCCTCAGCAAGTTGCAGTTTCTCGTGCATTTTATGTAATGAAACTACAGCGATCTGGGTTTCAGATTTCATTATGAATAAATCATCCTGGGAACTCATGTCTCCAGTTTTCATTTTATTTACAAACTGCCGCTTGGAAAGTCCACATAATGATACTTGAGGATTTCTTGTCTACTACTTTCGGCTGCTCCCCGTTAGGGGTCGCCACAGCGGATCATCCATTTCCGTTTCTTCCTGTCCTCTGCATCTTCCTCTGCCACACCAGTCACCTGCATGTCCTCCCTCACCATATCCATAAACCTCCTCTCTGGCCTTCCTCTTTTCCTCTCCCCTGGCAGCTCCATATTCAGCATCCTTCTCCCAATATACCCAGCATCTCTCCACCACACTTGTCTAAGCCATCTCAATCTTGCCTCTTGCTTTGTCTCCAAATTGTCCAACCTGAGCTGTCCCTCTAATATAATCGTTCCTAATCCTGTCCTCCTTCATCACTCCCAATGAAAATCTTAGCATCTTCAACTCTGCCACCTCCAGCTCTGCCTCTGTCTTTTCGTCAGTGCCACTGTCTCCAAACCATATAACATGGCTGGTCTCACAACCGTCTTGTAACCTTCCCTTTAACTCTTGCTGGTAACCTGTTGCAAATCACTCCTGACATTCTTCTCCACTCACTCCACCCTGCCTGCGCTCTCCTTCACCTCTCTTCTGCATTCCTTGTTACTTTGGACAGTTGACCCCGAGTATTTAAACTCATATGCCTTCTTCACCTCTACTCCTTGCATCTTCACCATTCCACTGTCCTCCCTCTCATTCACACATAGATATTCTGTCTTGCTCCTACTAACTTTCTTTCCTCTTTTCTCCAGTGCATACCTCCACCTCTCCAGGCTCTCCTCAACCTGCACCCTACTCTCGCTACAGATCACAATGTCATCCGCAAACATCATAGTCCATGCAGACTCCTGCCTGATCTCATCCGTCAGCGTGTCCATCACCATTGCAAAGAAAGGGCTCCGAGCCGATCCTTGATGTACTCCCACCTTGAGCCCATCTGTCATTCCAACTTGAGGATTTCTTGTGTTTGGATCAAAAGTGACCCATCGTCTCATGTTCTGGATGTATTGATCGCCTGTCACATTGACCCAGGCCATCTATTCTAGCAGTACAGTTGTGCAATTAATGTGGAAATACCCAATATATCTATCTGTTATTAGCAATTATATTCATCATCATCGTCGGTCACTTGAAGTGAGTATGGACAGTCGTGTCCTCTCTGTTGGGTTGTCTACTTGTGGGTCTTCAGATGGCTGTAGAGGGCGATCCACAATTCACATAATATGGTGCAGTGTGAACGGGAAACGGTGGATCGAGCCTTTTTCTGTGTCTACTTGCAGTCCTGTCGCTTTTTCTCTGCAGCACAGTGGAATTCCATTTCATGACGTGCAGCTCCTCCCTGCACGGATTTTTTCCAGGCGCCGCCTATCCAGTGCAACGTGTTCCCAGTTGCTCGATGTTATGTTGAATTTCTTCAGACTGGTCTTGATATTGTCCTTGCACGCCAGGAGCTCGCTGACCTTCCTTCAGCTGGGAGTACAGGATTTGTTTGGGGAGACATGTTGGACATGTGGATGACATGGCCAGTCCATCGGAGTTGGTGCTGCATTATTGTGGTGGTGATGCTAGTCATGTTGGCTTCATCCAGAACGCTGATGTTGGTGCGTCTGTCGTTCCAGCTGATCCTCACGATCTTTTGTAAAGATCTTTAGTGGTATTGTTCCAGGGCTTAGGTGCCTGCTGTAAGTGGTCCATGACTCTGCTTCATACAGCACGATGGGGCGAACAACAGCTCTGTTGACTATGAGTTTTGTTTGGGCCTTTATGTCTTGGTCTTCAAAGAATCTTTTCCTGAGTCTGGCGTAAGCACCACTGGCAAAACTCAGGCGATGGCTGACCTCAGAGTGGATGTCAGAATTTGAGGAGAGAAGGCTGTTGAGGTAGGGGAAGTGATCAATGTTTTCAAGAATTTTGTTGTCCACTTTTATGGTGGGCTGGGTAGATGGCTGGTTAGGTGGAGGTTGATATAGGACCTGGGTCTTTTTGATGTTTAAAGTGATACTGACATCAAAATCTGAAAATTCCTATTGATAGGCTATGTTCCGAGTTGGAATGTGATCACAGAGAAATTCAGTGGCGAAATTCAGTTCCACGGAGAAATTCAGTTCCGAGTTGGAATGTGACCACGGAGAAATTGTGCCGGTGGATACGTAGACACCAGTCAATTTGCATATAGGGTTACACAGCCCTCTATACTACGTATGAGAGCTGTGGATAACTGGATCCATGTCAAAGGTCACCACACTACCGCTCTTGTTTAAAACCTTAAAATAAAAGCTTTATATCCACATACCTGTGTTATTGTTGTTTGTAAATGATTTTGAGTTATGAAGTCAAAATACTCACCGAATTATGATATTAATCGGCGTTTATCGGTCAGTTATCATGTCGGCGGGGTGACGTCAGGAAGACAGTAGTCAATAGCTTTGAATTCATAAAACCACACCTATTTTCGGTTATGATTCAAACTCCCAATGTTAAAAAATGTGTTCAGAAAGGGCATGTCAGTCTCTCTTTAATGTTAGACCCAGGGTTCTGTATGCCTTGGCAAAGGCATTCAGAATGTCCTGGAGGTCTTTTGCGGAGTGTGCTGCGATGGCATTGTCATCTGCATACTGAAGCTCCATGATGGTGGTGTTGTAGACTTTGCTCTTGGCCTTGAAGCTATTAAGGTTGAAGAGCCTGCCATCAGTTCTGTATAGGATTGGGATCCCCCGTGGCAGCTGTTTGCCAATGAGGTGGAGTATGGCACCAATAAAGATAGCAAACAGGGTGGGTGCGATGATGCATCCCTGTTTGACCTGTTTCCACAGTGAAGGGCTCTGACTCAGAGCTGCTGTTGCTGAGCACTGACTGACATGCCATCATGTAGAAGCCTCAATATTCTGATGTATTTGTCAGGGCAGCCATATCTTGATAGTATGCTCCACAGAGCCTGGCGCTCTACTGAGCCAAATGCCTCTGGGCAGCCAAAAGTCTTTGAAAGCTATGAGCCAAAAGCCATGAGCTTTGAGCCAAAGGTCTATGAAAGCTATGCACAAAGGCTGTCTTTGTTCACGGCATTTGTCCTGGAGTTGGCGCGCTCTAAATATTCTGTTAGCTGTACCTCTGGATGGGCAGAAACACTGAGATTCTGGGAATACTTGCTCAGCCAGTGGTAACAGTTGGTTTGCCAGGACTTTGCCTGTTGTTGACAGGAGTGAGATGCCCCTGTAGTTTCCACATTCTGCTAGGGGCGCTCAAGTCAAGTAATTTTATTTGTATAGCCCATTATCATAAATTACAAATTTGCCTCAGTGGGCTTTATAGCAACACAGCATACTCGCATCGGATAAGGAACAACTCCCCAAAAAAACCCAACCTTTTAACAGGGAGAAAAAATAGGAAGAAACCTCAGGGAGAACAACAGAAGAGGGATCTCTCCCAAGACCTACAGACGTGCAATGGAGGTTGTGTGTACACAATTTACAGAATACAACATTGAAAGAGGATAACAGAATTATAATGGAATTATAACATATGAAGAATATGATGAGGAGGATACCAAGCAATGTCCAGTGGGCACAGTGACCCGGTGGTTAACACTGTTGCCTCACATCGAGAAGGTCCTGGGTTCGAACCCCAGGCCGTCCCAGGTCCTTTCTGTGTGGAGTTTGCATGTTCTCCCCGTGTCTGCATGGGTTTCCTCTGACCTTCAAAAGACATTCATGTTACGGTTACTACTCCTGTCTGTGCCCCTGACCAAGGTAATGGAAAGAAGAACTGGAGTTGGTCCCCGGGCGCTGCAGTTGCCCACTGCTCCTATACAATAGGATGGGTTAAATGCAGAGAAAATTCTTTATAAGAATACAATTCGTTGCAAGAATACAATGTCAAATAAAGTGGCTTTCTTTCATTTCAGATGCCCTCGGAACAGCCCGAGCCACGCAACCATCACCGTGTGGAACCCAAAAACAAAAAAAACACATTAGTCACACATCTGAATGAGAGAAGGATATAACATTGAAACAGGCTAACAAAATTATATGGATTTATAAGACATATCAAAAGAAAATGTGAGGAGGGGGATGCCAAGCAGTGTCCAGGTGGCAACCACCCTCACCATGGAGACTTAGGAGGACAGACTGCACATGCACACAAGGGAAACTCAAATCACACCATTCACACACACAAGAAGAGAAAGGTGAAGACATTATTCAGAGAGACAGAAAAGACCAGAGAGAAGAGAATAATTTGCAATAATCTATATGCTATAATCTCATCGCAACAGTGCTTGGTAAATTTACTGAGACAGAAACCGAACCGCCATGCACTACAGGTTGTGAAGCCAGGGCAAAAAGATGAGTTTTAAGTTTGGATTTAAAGGACTCAACAGACTGATTGTCTGATGGCAGCAGGCAGGTTATTCCACAAGAACGGGGCCCAATAGGAAAAGGCCCTGCCATCAACTGTCTTTTTAACTTTGGGGACACACAGGAGCCCTGTATTTTGAGAGCGAAGAGCTCGGGATGGAATGTACAGTTACAGGTATGATCCAGTCAGCAGAGCACCTTGAAGTCTGATCTAACATGGATAGGAAGCCAATGAAGGGAGGCAAGAATTGGTGTAATATGGTCAAATTTTAGTTTTAGTTAGGATTCTAGCTGCAGCATTCTGAACCATCTGAAGATGTTTAGTACTAGCATGTGGCAGACCTGAAAACAACATTACAGTAATCAAGTCTGGATGAAACAAATGCATGTATTAGCGTCTGCACCGGCCATGGACAGGAAAGACTGAATTTTAGCTATGTTACGCAAGTGAAAAAGACAGTCTTGGTGGTTTCTGTAATGTCCTTATCAAAGGAAAGGCTGGGATCAAACGTAACACCAAGCTTTTTGGCTGCCACACTTTGTGAAATCAGAGTTGTCAATTGTTATTGATACTTGATCAAATTGGTGTCTGTCTGGCAGGGCCAAAGACCAATATCTCAGTTTTATTTGATTTTAAAGCAGGAAAATTAATGACATCCAATTTTTCACATCAGCCAAGCAGGCCTCTAAATTAGTCATTTGAGTATGATCCATCCATCCATTATCCAAGCCGCTTATCCCAATCAGGGTCACGGGATGCTGGAGCCTATCCCATTGGGAAGCAGGCGGGGAGACACCCTTGACAGGCCGCCAGTCCATCACAGGGCCAACACATTCACACCTAGCCCTTATAGGCAAATACAGCTGAGTATCATCCACACAGCAATAGAAATTTATCCCATTGACTGTATAGTTTGGCCAAGAGGTGAACTATAACCTTTTCCAAATCAAATATGCGGATCATAAATATCCAGCATCTTGTGGCGCAGTGATTGGCGTGGCTGCCTCACAGTGAAAAGGTTCTGGGTTCGAGCCCCGGGGTAGTCCAGCCTTGGGGGTCATCCCAGGTCGTCCTCTGTGTGGAGTTTGCATGTTCTCCCCATGTCTGCGTGGGTTTCCTCCGGATGCTCCGGTTTCCTCCCACAGTCCAAAGACATGTACGTCAGGCTGTACTAAATTGTCCCTAGGTGTGAACGTGTGTGTGTCGGCCCTGTGATGGTCTGGCGGCCTTTCCAGGGTGCCTCCCCACCTGCTGCCCAATGGCTGCTGGGATGGGCTCCAGCATCCCCATGACCCTGAGAGCAGGATAAGCAGTTTGGATAACGGATGGATGGGTAGGTAAGTAGTTGGTTTAGAAGCTGACACGAGCTTAGTCAAAATATAGAGAGATCGTCTCAAAAGCTGTAAATACAGGGACTATCAGTGACTCATTGTATGGATATGAATTTGATAAGTGGCAGGCTGGCGGCACAGTGGTGTAGTGGTTAGCGCCGTCACTGCACAGCAGGATGGTCCTGGGTTCGAACCCTGGGGTTTGTCCAACCCTGGGGGTCATCCCAGGTCGTTCTCTGTGTGGAGTTTGCATGTTCTCCCCATGTCTGTGGTGGGTTTTCTCCGGGTGCTCCGGTTTCCCCCACCATCAAAAACACTCCTGTCTGTGCCCCTGACCGAGGCATGGCAAGACAAACGAGCTGGTCCCCAGGTGCTGCACAGCGGCTGCCCACTGCTCCTAGCTACACAACTAGGACGGGTTAAATGCAGAGTGTGAGGTCCGGTTAGAATAGAATAGAATATTCTTTATTAGTCATTTTGTACATACATACAAATGAAACTTACTCTCTGCATTTAACCCGTGTAGCTAGGAGCAGTGGGCAGCCGCCGTGCAGCACCCGGGGACCAACTCCAGTTATTTCTTGCCATTGCCTTGGTCAGGGGCACGTGAGGCTGCACCCTAGATGACAACACTATTTGGTGCAAGATTTCCTGTTGCTCGGTGGCACAGTGTAGCTGAGACAGCCGCAGAGGAATCCTGCTGCTTTTTGCCAGAACTGCTGCGGAGTTGACAAACAGAGCTGCCGGTTGCCGGAACCGCTGCTGAGTTGACTGAAGTAGGTCATGCAAACGTGAGCTCCACCGGGTTAGCCTCACAGTTGCTTTTATATTCCAATTATCTATATCAAACCTTGAACCCAAGCTAGAAACCAACTAACGCTACTAGTTGTTTCATGTCACGGTACTGCTACATATTGTGTTTGCATTCCGTGGCGTAGCTGCAGTCTGTTCTGTCCCTACACAGCACCCGTAGCTCTGTTCACATTGCGCAATAAACAAGATGGCTCCCAACTGAGACGTGTGTCCCGTTTTAAGTACGTTACATGGTGTCAGAAGTCTGTCAAGAATAGAATATTAAGAATAATGGTATATTCGCAATTTGAACACCCCAAGATCGGCTGGGAGGCTCCTGGTTTATATCAAGAATTTGAAAGATTCAGGAGTCATGTCACGTTCGTCTTCGGTGGTCCTCTGAGCTCACGACTAAACAGCGAGCCGGTTGCTAGGCACGTGGATCAGCGAGCAAGGTAGAGAAATCTACAAGACATTAAACTGGGCTGATGGTAAAAAAGAAGATCCCTCTAAAGTTTTGGATAATTTTGCCAGCTACATCAGACCAAGGGAAAATAAGCGAACAGTCAGGCATCGTTTCAAACAAAGGAAATAAGGACCAAGTGAAAGTTTTGATAACTTTGTTAAGGATTTGAGACTCACTCATGGACTGTGAGTACGCTGACCCAGATGACATGTTGATTGACGCCATAATCACGGGAGTAAGAGAAAAAAGGGTCCAAGAAAGACTGCTGGAAAAAGGTGAGGACCTGACACAACCTAAAGCTATAGATTTCCCTCAGCAGTTTGAAATGTGACAGAAATAAATCGTCAGAGAGGATGATTAACAAGTATCAATAGTGTCTGCCAAAGCAAAGTACTCGGCACCTAATAAGATAACGTACAGTAAAGGACAGTCAAAACCCAAACATCAGAGGAAGGCATCAGTCAACCAACCCAAAAGCTGCCCAAGTTGTGGAAAAGACCCCCAGCACAAGCAGAGCAAAGGAAAGTGCCCAGCTAAAGGCTCAGTATGTTCCTACTGTAAAAAACCAAATCACTGAGTGGGTGGGTGTCGCAAACGTGCAGTAAATTCAGTGAGTGTTGAGCCAAGTCAGGATTCACTAGATGATGAAATTCAGCACATAAATCTGACACAGACTGATAGTCCTGCAGATTACAAATGGAAAGTGAACTCGGAAATTCGGTCTCAGGAAGTGCAGTTCAGGATTGACACAGGTACCAAATGCAATACACTGACCCTAGACAGATACCAGTTCCTCATACACACAGGGGATCTAAAATGCTCTAGCACAGTACTTCGCTCTTATTCCAACCACAAGCTAAGTTGATCTACTAATCAAACACAAGAAGTGTGAAGTGAGCGCAGAGTTTGAAATTGTGGACATTGTACAGGAAAATGTACTCAGTGGTGTTACTGCTGAGGCTTTAGGCCTGATTGTTCATCTGGACTCCCTAAAAACCACTACTGAAAAAAAACAAAAACAAATTGAGCAGTACTGATGTCGCCATTCCAACACAGAGTGTATCAGCTGGACTTGATGAGTTCCCAGAACTGACACGCACCACCGAAACCCTCCCAGGTACATACACAATCAAAACTGATCCAGATGCAAAGGCCGTGGTCCATCCTTTCTGCCGCCAACCAGCCACACTTGGAGAAAAGATAATGGAGAAACTACATGAGATGGAGAAAGATGGCTACATCACCGAAGTTGACCAACCTACAGAGTGGGTGAGCTCTATAGTAGCCGTAGTGCGTAATGGCAAGATAAGAATCTGCATAGATCCAAGTGATTTAAATAAAGTCATAAAGAGGGAGCACCACCCCATGCACACCATAGAGGAGGTTGTTTCCATCATACCTGGTGCCAAAGTCTTCTCAGTCCTGGATGCTAAATCTGGATTTCATCCTTTCTCACGACCTTCAATACACCAATTGGAAGGTACAGATGGCTGAGACTCCCATTTGGACTAAAATGCGCACCGGAAATTTTCCAACGTATCATGGACGAAATGCTCGAGGGCATCGGAGGAACCATCAGTGTGATGGATGATATTCTCATAGCAGCCCCCACAGTGGAGGAGCACGATGCAATCCTGCGCAGAGTAGTGGAGAGAGCAACGAGCTACAATCTGAGGCTCAACTTCAACAAACGTTACATTCATCAAGCAGCAGTGCCATATGTGGGACATCTAATAACAGCAGATGGACTGAAACCAGACCCTGCGAAAGTTGAGGCAGTACGGTACATGTCGCCGCCAACAGACAAAGATGGTGCCCGCTGCTTTTTGGGCTTTGTAACGTACCTGTCAAAGTTCATACCAAGCCTCAGTGAAGAGGATGCTCCGCTGTGTCAGCTCCTCAATAGCAATGTGGAGTTTGCATGGCAGCCAGCACAGCAGCGAGCTTTTGACAAACTCAAGGGGTTGCGCATGCATCCTCCAGTGCTGAAGTTTTTCGACCCCGCAAAGCCTGTCGAAATATACTGTGATACCAGCAGCAGTGGACTAGGAGCAGTTTTGCTGCAGGTCAGTCACTCCGTTGCCTTCTCGTCCAGGTCACTGACTCATGCAGAAATGCACTATGCGCAAATTGAAAAGAAGATGCTCTCCATTGTGCATGCCTGTATCAAGTTTCACAACTACATATTTGGAACGCATGTCACAGTATACAATGACCACAAGCCTCTCGAATATATATTTGTTAAATCATACCATTGTAGTCGAAGATGCATTCTCTGGATGCACATGGGACTAGACAGTAGTGATTTTTTAGTTAAGTACAGTAGAGGAAAGGACATGGAACTGCCTGACACGCTGTCCAGAGCGCAGCTTCCAGAGCACAGCTGAGATGGATGGCCTAGACTGTGTCTCCATGCTCAACTTTTTTGCAGTTAGTGACCAGAAGTACACAAAACTGCAGGAGCGCACAAAGGAAGAGCTAAGCTGTCTCCAACAGACAATGCAGTATGGCTGGCCAGAATACAGATGGGAAGTGCCAATTGCTGTTCAGCCATACTGGGACTCGAGAAGCCAGCTTGTGTTATCTGATGACGTTGTATACAAAGGACTACATATAGTAGTGCCCCCCACCATGCGAGAGCACATGCTAAGGCTTATACACCAATCTCACTTAGGGATAGTGAAGAGTAAACAGCGAGCCCATGAAGTGCTATACTGGCCAGGCATGAGTGCTGAAATCGAAGAAATAGTCAGAAATTGCAGCAAGTGTGCTGATTTCCAAAATGAACTGCCCAGACAACCACTCAAGCCAACAGAAACGCCAGAGCTGCCATTTGAGGAGGGGGCATCAGATATGTTTGAGTTTGAAGGCAAACAGTATTTCCTCCTAGTGGTTTACTACTCAAAATTTATTGAAGTTAATGAACTGAAAGACATGCACAGTCGCACCACCATAGAGACTCTGAAAGCTCAGTTCAGCAGGCATGGCATCCCTGCCACTCTACGGACAGACAATGGTCCGAAGTACTCCTCAGAGTAATTTAAAGACGTCTGCAAGAGTTATGGTATTTCACACAAGACATCTTCACCACACATGCCACACTCAAATGGTGAAGCAGAGCGTGCAGTGCAAACTGTGAAGAGGCTTTGGAGTAAAGCACCAGACAAACACCTTGCATTGTTGGACTACAGAACTACTTCACTTGAGTCAGTAGGACTGTCACCGGCTCAACTGCTCATGGGCAGGAGGCCACGTAATAAGCTGCCTAATGCTCGTGTGCTACTCGCACCAACAGCCTATGACCCTTTCAAAGTAAAGCGTCTGCTGGACAAAAGTAAGGACATCCAAAAGTTCTACTATGACCGCAAGAGAGCAGGCAAACCTCATGTTGCCCTGAAGCCTGGGGATGAGGTTAGGATGCAACCCTATCCTGGCAACCAGAAATGGTCCCCAGGAGTTGTAGTTAAACCACACAGTGCTCCGCGGTCCTATGCCAACATCAGCCAACACCTCCGCAAAAGCACCGCAGCCGCCAACCGTCCACGCCACTGGGTTCGGGATGAACCTTGGACTGAATTGTCAGATCTGCTAACTGAGAAGGAGCCACAACCTCCAGCTCTTCCTGAACTGCCACACTCACCACCTAAAATACCTTTGAGCCCCACTCAAGCCCGGCCAGCTGAACAGCTTACTACGAGGCGGGGCAGAGTTGTGAAGCCTCCCGATAGACTGAATCTATAAGTGTTTGAGTTGAGTTGAGTTTGATGTTTTGGGTTGTTTTTCTCACCTTGAGAAAGTGAAGCGCTGGTAAACACTCCTTCCAAGTTATTGTGTGTAGAATCATATTTAGACGTAATCAGGTATTTTGTGTATTGACACAAAGTTAAATGAATGTTAATTTTAATTTAAGAGGGGAGATGTAACATATTGTTTGCATTCCATAGCTGCAGTCTGTTCTGTCCCTACACAGCACCCGGAGCTCTGTTCACATGGCGCAATAAACAAGATGGCTCCCAACTGAGACGTATGTCCCGTTTTGAGTACGTCACAGGTACCATCTCAGAAGGAAAACGACTACTTCGTCGAAAAATATTAACGCAGCAAAACCGCAAGATCCTTCGAAAATGGCGACCGACAAGAAAGGATCTCTTTCACTCGAAGCTGTGATGTCAGCGATACTTGAAAGCAAAGACGACTTGTCCAAGCAGATAAACGCTATGACAGCCAGTGTCCAGCCACTCACAAAAATGTAATCCTCGCTCTCAACTTTATCAGACCAAGTTGTGGCAATGGAATGATAACGAGGACAACGTGAGTGACGTACTCAAACGCCTGGACAAGACGGAGAAGGAGTTACGGTACATCGAAGACAAACTGGTCGATCTCGAGGATAGGAGCAGGAGAAACAATATACGAATCTTCAATTTACCTGAAAAGTCGGAGGGCCGGGATGCGACTGCTTTCCTCGAGCGGATTATCCCACAAATCCCCAACCCTATCGTATTTGATTCTCCCATCATTACTGAGAGATGCCATCGCCTCGGCAAAGCCTCAGACAAGACCAGGCCTCTGATGGCTAAATACCTTAACTTTAAAGACAAAGAAAATGTGCTTCGCCGTGCCAGGGAAATGGGGGGGGGGGGGTCTTTGAAAGCAGAAGACTTTACGTCTATGCCGACTGCAGTACCGAGACGCAACGGAAGGAGGACGCATTCAAAACGGTGAAAAAGACGCTGCGGTAGAAGGGCATTGAGTGCGGCTTTGCACCACCCAGCCAAGCTCCGAATATCGTATGAGGAAGCCGTCAAGTGGTTCACTACACCTGCCCAACGGCGTTGAGTTTCTCAGCAAGCTGGAAGACTAAATTCACTTTTACTCCATAACAGATTGCTTAACGGCTGTCATAGGACGGTAATGTTATCCAGCGAAAATGGGTGAGTTAATTAGCCATCCATCGACTTTACCCTGTATAGATTATTATTGTTTGGGCCACTTGATGGCGGCGGAAAACAAAATATGCCCACTAGCGCTGCAATCCAGCCTACGTTTAACAACCAAGGATTGCTTTCCCGTTAGGCTGATTATTGTATTTATTTCAGATTTAACGTGGCTCCGTTGATTCCAGGTTGTTTTCCTTTACATTTTCATGGTGCTTTGATTGCTTTATTATCCTAATTGGGTTCTTAACTACCAAATATGACTACTGATGAGGTGGACCTGGCTTTCAGACGATTGTGGGTAGTCAGTTTTTACTTACTAAGCACATGGTCCGTTCTGAATAATGCCACTGATGTGATGCTCCTCGCCTCCCAAGAATGGCTGGATAGACTCACATTGGGAACACCGGGTCATCCTTTCATCACGGATTGAGTTTGAATAGATTAAGATTTAATCTATTAGTAATAAGTGTCTCCGGACATCTACGCATACGTATGTATCTGCTTCGTGTCTCCCGGCTTTTGGACTGTCTTTGCCTTAAACAACTGCTTCTGGGTTTCGGATCTTGGGTTACCTAATTGTTATATTTTGGTTTTGACCTACACCTGGATTGAGACGAGCTAAGAACACAGACTTCAAATAGAGAGACGGCAAACCGGCAAGCTAACGAAACCTAGCTAGTTTAGCTGTCGAGGCTAGCTTGGGCCGTTTGTGGCTAGTGTAAACTACTATTAACACACGTTAGTCCCTAGCTAACGTGTCAGACCCTTTAGTCGAGCGGTTAGCGATGTCGCCTTGTGGTGCAGTACACGCCGTATCGAATCCCGCACCGGGCAAGTAAATAACCGGTTACATTAGCATTGGTGCGGCGAGATAGCCCAGACTTGGTAGTGTTAAAGTTAACTACCAAATTAACTACCGATTTCCACACTGAGGCACAAGATGAGACCAAAGAGGGCAAGTACAATCACAGACGAGGAAGCTGAAGACATCTCTAAACTTTATGTCGGAAGAGATCGCAAAAATCCTTAAACAACAGAAACTGATAATGGACTTGATAGGATAAATAAAGGACCTGAGAAGACAAAATAATGACAAAGATTAAAAAATAAATAACCATACTGGAGGACCGTGTGGCAGACCTGGAACAATACTCCAGGATGAATGACCTGATTATTAGCGGCTTGGAAATCCGGCCCCGGTCCTACGCCAGGGCTGCAGCGAAGGCTCCAGAGCCCACCGAGCCTGACCTGGTCTCCCTCGAGCAGCAAGTGATCACCTTCTTCAGCAGTAATGAGATAAAAGTGGACAGCAGAGATATCGAGACGTGTCATCCTCTTCCCCAAAAACATAAAAACGTGAAATCAGCCATAATAATATGTTTTGTGAGCAGAAAAAAAAACAGCACTGCTCAAAAGCAGGGAAGCAAGCTGAAAGGGACCCATGTGTATCTCAACGAGCACTTGACGAAGAAAAACGCGGACATCGCCATACAAGCACGCATCTTGAAGAAGCAAAACAGGATTCAATCAACATGGACAACAAACTGTAAAGTGTTCATAAAACTGAATGGATCTCCAGAGGAAGCTAAAGTGCTGGCCATCAAGGACATTGCAGAGTTAGACAAGTAAAGGTAATAATTCTGACACCCATGACAATTACAACCCATGACAAGCCTCCTTGACACATGTCATTCATCTCCAACTGGAGATATTAATCAACAAGTACTGATCTAAGAATATGTAACAGTTGGACTGAAAACCTTTGAATTCACTGAACATAAAGGACATGGTATGAGAATGATCCTGAGAACAATTTCTACATCAACACACACAACCATTGTGAATACTATACTGAGGAACAGTTTAACAGAAATTCAAAAAGGAATGGAGTAGTATCAGTTATACATTTCAATAGTAGGAGCCTGAATTCAAACCTTTCAAAGATCCAACACTGTTTAAGCAATTCACTGCAATAGCAATCTCTGAGACTTGGCTTAATGAGGAACAAACTGCCATGGTCGACATTGAGGGATATGAGACGTATTCTATGAATAGGGATTTTTAAAAAAAAGGGGGGAGGAGTTGCTTTATACATTGACAAAACTATAATTGTAAATCTATCAATGGTATGTCACAAGTAGTAGACAATATCATGCAATGTATTACCGTAGAAATAGAACTAGAGAAATAAAAAAACATACTAATAAGCTGTGTATACAGAACTCCAGGATCATGTATTGATACATTTAGCCTAAATGGGGAAACGTTATTGGAGATGAATGAGAACATAAATAATAAGAAAATTGTTTTTTTTGGGGGGACTTCATTATTGATTTGTTAAACCCACTTGAACACAGTACCACTACAGAGTTAATTAATTCAATGTACAGTATGAGCCTGTATCCCTCAATCACACACCTGACCAGAATAACAACTCACAGTGCTACACTAATTGATAATATATTCACTAATGTAATTGATAGGAAAGTAATAAGTGGGTTAATAATAAATGACACAAGTGACCATCTGCCAGTGTTTGCAGTCATTCAGAGCTGTACAGGAGCAAACAAGGATGTTACAACACACAAAATAATTAGACAAAAAACAGAAGGGACAATTAGTTCTTTTAAAAACGATCTGATGGTACAAGACTGGAATAAAGTCTATGTGAAAGATGTAGATGAAGCCTATGACACATTTTTGTCAATAACAATGGCTCTATGAAAAAAAACTGTCCTCTTGTTAAGAAAGTAGTAAAACAGAAATTACTGAAAAGCCATGGTTAACGAAGGGATTATTAAACTCATGTAAAGAAAAAATTATTATATAAAGATTTTTTAAAGAAGAGAACAAAAGAATTGGAACAAATATAAAACATATAAAAACAAACTGACAAAAATTATGAGAAATAGTAGAAGGGATTGCTACAGCAAATTACTAGAGGACGATAAAAACAACATAAAAAATACACGGATGGTATTGAGTGATATTATTAAAAATAAAAAGGGGAAAACTGATACCCAAATTGCTTCCTAACCAAAAATAATAAAACTATCAACGATATGGCCTTAATAGTTAATGAATTCAATGTTTTTTCGTTTTTTTGTTTTCGTTTTTTTTTGGTGTTGGTCCTGGTTTGGCTGGGGAGATTACTTGCCACGTCATTTCTACAGCCAGTGCTTGCAAAGATGTACAGCTAAAAGAATCTTTGTTTTTAAAGGGAACAGATGAAAAAGAAATTACTGACAGTGTCAAAAGATTTAAGAGTAAGAAGTCAACAGACTGCAGTGGTATTGAAATGTCACTAGTTAAAGATATTATTGAGTGTGTGGTGAAACCTCTTACATAGTATATATGCAATCAATCTCTGAAAACGGTGTTTTGCCATGTAAAATGAAAACAGCTAAAGTCATACCCATATACAAGGCTGGAGATAGATACACACTCTCCAATTACAGACCTGTTTCTTTGCTTTAACAATTCTCTAAAATACTGGAAAAAATATTCTACTCAAGGTTGGATGACTTTATCACAAAACATAATGTACAGTGTGAACAACAACGGATTTAGAACCCATAGGACTACATCATCTGCACTCATTGATTTTGTGGAAGAGATAGCAACTGCTTATCGAAAAGAAAGAATATGCTGTAGGAGTATTTGTAGATCTAAAAAAAGTATTTGATACAGCTGACCATGACTTATTAATAAAACTACAAAAATATGGAATCAGAGGAGTAGCTCTTTCTTGGCTATCCAGTTACCTAAATAATAGGAACCAATATGCGCAAATTAATAATTATAAATCACAATTAATGAAGGTTAAGTGTAGGGTTCCTCAAGGCTCAGTGTTGGGGCCATTGTTGTTTATTTTGTACATTAATAATATATGTGAGGTTTCAAAAACACTAAACATAACTTTATTTGCAGCTGACACAAACCTACTTCGTAGTGCGGATAACTTGGAACAACTTTTGGATACAGTAGGAAATTGATTGAAGAAACTAAAGAGTTGGTTTGGTTCAAATAAACTAACACTAAATCTAAGCAAAACGAAATTTATAATATTTGGGAATCGGTCAACAAACTCAAACAAGAAGCTCATGATAAATTATGTAGAAATCGAAAAAGCGCCAGAAAACAAATTTCTTGGAGTAATAATAGACAATAAATTATGTTGGAAATCGCATATAAAGTATATTAAAGCAAAAATATCAAAGTCAATCGCAATACTATATAAAGTCATAGATCTCCTGCATCAACCAGCACTATACACCTTGTACTGTTCCTTCATACTTCCATACATCACCTACTGTGTGGAAGTGTGGGGAACACACAAAACAAACACAGATCCAAATTTCATCCCTCAAAAATGAGCCATAGGAATTGTAAACAAAACCACTTACAGAGCGCCTACAAACCCACTCTTTATCAAACTGAAAGCACTAAAATTTAAGGATTTGGTTGACTTCAAAACAATTCAAATCATGTACAGAGTAAAAAATCAGCAGTTACCAAACAGTGTCCAAAAGTTGTTCCAAAGGAGGGAAAGTAAACACGATCTCAGAGGAATTTATATATTCAAAAAACAACTAGTGAGGACAAATGCAAAACTTAATTGTATATCCATCAAAGGAGTCAATCTATGGAACAACTGTAAAAAAAATAAATTAAGATGTGTACATCAATAAATAAGTTTAAACAACTCTTTAAAAATAACATATTGAATAGATATAGGATGGATGAACAAAGAGGTGGACTGGAAAAACATGACATGATACATGACGTGTAAGGTGCCTTGTTTGACTTGTACCTTTTGTTTTTTGATCTCTATGCATTGGCATTTTTTTTTCCTTTTTCCCACTTTGGTTTTGTCTTGAAAGTTTTGTTTTGGTTTGATTTGATTGATAAAGTATAAGAAAAGGGTAGGGCCAGAAAATTTATTTACTTCGTCCTACACCCTTTTCGAACATGGTCCAATTATTACTTGTGTTGTTACAGAGAGTTTGCAAAAAATGTTCACTATTATTTCCATTTGTTCTTGTATTCCTGCTTGTGTATTTTATTTTGTTATTTTAGCATGTTCGAAATAAAATTAAACTGAAATCTGAATTTACAGCAACTGTAGAGGCTACCTTATAGTTAACAAGAGTAGCCCACCTAATGTTTCTGTCTTTGTTGTTTGTTTTTGTTTTGCTTTTTTGGGGAGGGGGGTTGGGGGTCTATTTTTGGGATTGGAATAATTACTTTATATGCTCACCATTGTTTTCAGAAACGGCAACATTTATGTGGTACAATGTTAAATGGTTAATACTTTTTACATACTTAGATGACTAGTCAACTAAATTGCATCTTCTGGACCGTAAAGGGAATCAACTCTCCGATTAACAGGAAAAATCACACCTTACTGATATGGAATATTTGAAACTTAAGAGGGACTGGATTGGACATGTCTTTTTTTCCTCTTACCTCCAAAGCAAGAGGGGTTGCTGTATTTATAAACTGCTAAAGGCAACTATTTGAATCTCATTTAAGTCACTTAGTGAAATTTTCAACAGAGTCAGTCTCTACAGTAAAGGGAGCGTCCAATCAGAAACAGCTATCTCTTAAGATAAAACCAAATCAAGGGTGAGTGTGACTCTTGAACAAACTGAGCGAACCCAAAAGTATCAACAAGCACCAGAAAGGCTTTACTTAGAAGATTAGCAGCCTTATTCAGATGAATATTGAATCACCAAGAATTAGAATCTCATCAGAATGAGTAACAAGACCTGAGACAAATTCCACATTCTTCAAGAAATAGTGAGTAAGGGCCAGGATATCAATAGAGTATCAAATCCTGGACTGAGCAAAGTCTGTTCATGTCTGAGGGAGATGGACCCAGAGCAAGAGCTTAAAAGGTTGGCATTTAGATTCAAGTCTAGAAGTCAGATTGAAAAGAGACTTACAAGGGGTGCCCCAGTGGCTCACCTGGTGGAACCTGTACCACATAAGGCTGAGTCCTTACCGCAGCGGCCTGGGCTCAAATCCAGCCCGGGCCCTTTGCTGCATGTCATCCCCTCTCCTGTCTTTCTCTATTATCACTATCAAATAAAGATGGAAAATACCGAAAAAAATAATCTTTGAAAATAGACATATATTAAGGCAACACCCCCACCTTGTTTATTTGCCCGAGCTACATGGGCACAAGTATAGTCAGGTGGGGAAGCTTCATTTAAGGGAAGGAAAACATTTGGTTCAGCCATGTTTCACATAACCCAGTCACATCAAAACTATGTTGAAGAATCAGATCATTTATTAGTAAGACTTTGAAGCGATCAGTAGTAAGCAGAACTTTAGAGCTACCAATAGATGAAATATTAACTGGAATTAGACACCTTGTTGACAATTGTGACGACCAACGCTTTGGACGATATGTGGTCACATTTTGATAACATTAGATGTTTGGTTCTGTAGATTATTATGTACTTTGTTGCATATTTCACCACCACCAGTGGTAGGAATGACTATTAGATTATTGTGATTCACACATTTAGGAGAAGCGAACTTGGGTGCAATACAGCAGGAAAGGGAGATGGTCTCAGTGTTATAGACCAGGCTTTCAATCTGACAATCTATACTACTAGAAATTCCCTGAGTAAACATTTTAAACTAGTTGACTCCACATCTGCACCAGATTTAAACTTAGCAGGCTCTCTAATCACCTGCAGCCTGCTGAATGATAAGTCCATAGTGTCAAACTAAATGTAGACAGCTATCTATATTGCTAGACAAAACAGTGACGTCGTTCCCAGTAGGGTGAATGCCGTCTGCTTTCAGCAGGTAAGGGCGACCCCAGAAAGAAGACCAGTTATGAACAAAGCCGAATCCCCGCTTATTACAGTAACGAGTCAGCCAGCGGTTCATTGAGGTGAGCCTACATTATTATCTCATCATTACCCCTCACAGGTAAGGCTCAGGGGCCAATTTTCTTATAATTCACAGAGGAGAGATGTGTTTGGTGTAAAGTAAATCCACGACACCATTCGTGATTCAGATCTTCAACTCGGATTAGAAACAGGACTTGTAAAGTCAAATACCAGTTAGCTGAGCACAAGCTGGAAAGCCTGGTGTCAGTCAGTCAGAGAGTACTCAGCTCAGTTAAATAATAAACCCTGCACTGCTCTATGAGCATAAATTCATTTCGACCACTTAAAGATGACCATCGTGATTATTACTTTTGATTATACCTACTGTATCTAATTATCAACACAGCCTGTACAGTTAAAAAAAACTTGGGAAGCTGGGCTCCTCAATATAAAACCGCCATTCTAAATTGTGGCGAAAACGAGCAAGAAGAAGAAAATCTATTAAATATATTGAGGTTTCAGAACTGTGTATGAACATTGGAGTGCATGCGTCTTACAAAATTACCTCCGGAGCCCTCTGAGCACTAAATCTCGCATGCCCGACTTCCCTTATACAGCATGATGTCGGAGCACTGGGAGATACCCACGCTCTGATGCCAGGGTAGTATCTACTTGGCATGAAAAGAGAAAGTTTCCGGACAATATTGTATGGTTGCAACCCGGTCGTCAAATACCGACCCTTTGCCACGCCCCTCCGCAACTGATACCGACGCACAAGGAACTCAGTAGCGTCTGTGGGAGACGCCCCGGGCTTTCCATTAACTTCACTGTAAACACATCCGCGGCCATGTTTGGCGCTCGGAGCAAGCGCTCCGGCGATCCATTCACTCCAGCATCAACCCGACCGCGCCGTGATGTGCAATTAAGATAGAAATGTACTTCTTACGTCTCGTTTCATAAGCAACATGCTCCATTTACCTGGAATCCTACAACACACGAGGAGCCACAGGCTTATTTATAAATGATTCGTCGCTTTGTGTAACGGTGTAAGAGTGGGGTGATTGGCCGGATACACTACATATACACATACACACACACTTATTGTAAGTCGCTTTGGATAAAAGCGTCGGCTAAATGACTGTAACGTAATCCATTCCACCCATTATCCGAACCGCTTATCCTGCTCTCAGGGATGCTGGAGCCTATCCCAGCAGTCACTGGGCGGCAGGCGGGGAGACACCCTGGACAGGCAGCGGCTCTCTCTCTCTCTCTCTCTCTCTCTCTCTCTCTCTCTCTCTCTCTCTCTCTCTCTCTCTCTCTCTCTCTCTCTCTCTCTCTCTCTCTCTCTCTCACACACACACACACAATTTTAGTACGGCCGATTCACCTGACGTGGTCTTTGGAGTGTGGGAGGAAACCCACGCAGACACAGGGAGAACATGCAAACTCCACACAGAGGATGACCTGGGGCGACCCCGAAGGTTGGACTACCCCGGGGCTCGAAACCAGGACCTCCTTGCTGTGAGGCGACCGCGCTAACCACTGCACCACCGTGCCGCTTTTTTTTCTTTTTCTTTTTTCTTTTGTGTGTAACTTATTGCAAGTAGCAAGTAGTATGGATGAAGGATTGAATCGTCAAGGACACTTTCGTGTCTTTGTGTTGAGAAATGTGTAGTATAATCGTCAAAAGAAAACGTTAAAATGGGAACTGACGGTGAGGAAACTACTTGGGGGCGGCAAAGCGTCTTATAACGCTCCCCTGGGAGTGAACGGGCGGCCAGAGCGGCTGCTCTGAGCGTCACATGTCGCCGCGGACGTGTTTACGTTGAAGTCAGTGGAAGCCCGGTGCGTCTCCTGCAGACGCTAGTAAAGGACGCGTCGTGCGTCGGTATATGACGACCTGTGAATGAGACCGGCGTGATAGTTTCTCACTAGTACAACTACTAAGATGCACTCTGATACACTGCACCATAGCACCCCCCCCTCCACCCCGACACACACACACACACGCGCAAGTGTGAAGTTTACATTTACAGATGCTGAGACCTGACTCAAATAAAAGAAAAGTGATTCTTGAAATGACCAACCATGAGGTGACCTGTGTTTTTGAGAAGAAGTGGGAAGACACACGAAACCCACATGGGTGTGCTCCGGCTTGCAGATGTGTGTGCAAATTGGAGATGGAGGAACTGTGACTGTGGCGGGGGGAGATGGGGTGTGAAAGACCGCTTTTGTTTCACAATTACAAAAGCCAGTCAGTTTCAAATGATATTTCACCACTTTTTTAAAACGTTAACGTCACCCTGTTACAGTCTGCTGTGTGTGTGTGTGTGTGTGTGTGTGTGTGTGTGTGTGTGTGTGTGTGTGTGTGTGTGTGTGTGTGTGTGTGTGTGTGTGTGTGTGTGTGCGTGCGTGTGTATGGGGGGGAGTGTAGTAGCGTGCATCAAACGTTGTTCTTTGCGTTGATGTAAAAATGAGCCAAGCGCATAAAGTTTAACGATGGAAAACAAAATATATCATATTTAGTATCGTGACATGTCAAATGGATCATTTTGCTGTGAACAGAAGGAGGGTTGGAGATGTGCAGTAACAGTTCGGACTGACGTAAGAAAGGCTGTGGATGTTGTCGTCAGCCGAGCAGCACTGTAAGAGCTTATTTGATTACATCTGCCCTCCTTTTTAGGTCGGGAAGCAGCTAGCGTGCTACTGCTGACCAGAAAAGCTAGTTAAGACATGAGTTTTATTTTTTTGGGGGGGGGGGGGTAGTGATACTGTTCTTTAGCTACTGCAAGGGCCTACAAACCTCTCAAGAGAAGCTTTGCTCTGATCTTATCTGGGACTTTGCCTCAGTGATGCCGCAGTGCTGCTGTGGTTTGCTGTTTTTGTTTTTTTTCTCAAAGGACTGACAGACAAATGACATTTATGGGAAATTAGGTCTACGCCAGATGTCTTGGGTGTGCTTCCTCTTCCTTGAGCCTGGAGGTTTGAGGGTGGAGCTTGGAGGAGGTCCATTTGGTAAGTCTTCTCTACCCTTAACCAAATCTCTCACACTTGCTTCTGGGCGACTTCATCACTGTTGTCATGGTTTACAGCAGTGATGTGCCACAGATTCTTGCTTTAGCGTCTCCAGAATACTAAGAGGGACTATGGAGATCCAGTGGCTGTGCTGTGTGTGGATGCTGCTTATCACGCAGACTGAGCTTGGTGGGTTTTGTCTTTTGACTCTGTGTATGGTTGTGGAGGGTAGCGGGGGTGGGGGGATGGGGGGGTGTCTTCAATCGTATGTTGGATTGTTCCGCTTTGTGTTGTGTGTTAGACTATGGACCATCAAAATTTACACATTTGGTTTATTTTTAAACCATTACAATGCTTAACCATTCTTTAAAATTATCCCGTTTCTACAATTTTGTATTTAAAGTGGTCCCCCCCCCCAAAAAGAAAAATTTAGACTACAGCAAGTTCTCAGCTATTAACTTTTTTTTATAAGAGCGCAGATCTTTCTATCCTGCAAATTTCACACGTACACATTTGTTTTCTCTCCTGCGCAGTGTGTTGTGAAGTTGAGTTTCTGCAGCGTCATGCGGGGGAGTCTGTGGTCATCCCCTGTGTGTTGCAGGAGAAACACCCTGCACCCATTGGCGTTGAGCTGAAACGCAGGTGGCTGGACCCTGGCAAGGTGCTGTTCCAGTTGAAAAACATGAGGCCCGAGGTGCACAAGCTCAGTGAAAAGGACCGCTACAGCGTGAGCGGGGACCCCGGCACCTGCAGCCTCAATGTGACCATCTCCCAGCTGAGGGCCAGCGACACAGACCGCTACTTCTGTGAGTTCATCACCGATGACTCTCCTATGAAAAGAATACCTAGCATGGCTGAGTTCTTCCTCTATGTGGTTGCAAGTGAGTCATTTCTTTTTTCTTTTCCTTTTCCCAGTACAAGCAATGTTTTGTCCTCTTATTCAACACCATTACATCCCCAAGGGTATGAATCATTTTCACGTTCTGTTTTTTGCTTTGGGAGGTCCTACTGCGGACTGTCGTTTTCCTTTTATCTGCTCTTAACAAAGCTGTCAAACGTAGTCTACTTATTTTCACATTTAGTCAACATATCCAGCCAACGCTTCCTCCCAGATATTATCCTGTTATGGCAACACCTCTACTTCTGCCCACATTCAGCAGCACCAACAGATCCAAGGAGGTGGTGCTGTATTACAAATAGCCTTTATCATTTTGTTTGTTGTTTGTTTGTTTATTTTTATTTTTTTGTCCCGCTTCCTCTCTCTGGAGATGTCCCGGACTGGGGGGACGTAGAGCATGTAGAGACGTGTGCAGGGGGCTCAGCTGTGCTGCCCTGTTTGCCCCTGTACGGGGGCGGCTCGGCCGTGGAGGGGGTGAGTCTGAAACGGCAGAAGGGCCTGGCTCCTGTCCAGCTGTTGTACAACTCAAAACACCACCACTCCTCCTCCTCCTCTTCTTCCTCACCTTCTTCCACCACACTCCCTCCTGAGAGGATCCAGTTGTCCACGGTGGCCGGCCTCACTGGCATGATTTACAACCTCACCCTCCTGCAGCTCCAGCCAGAGGACAGCGCCTTTTACAGCTGCCAGCTGCTTGTACCTGGCAGGCCTGATAGCGCTGCTCTTGGGAGCCATGTGTTCTTTGTGTCTGTGCAAGGTGGGTTGTATTGGGGGTGAGACACGCTGCAGTTCACCCCATCACCAGCTTTTGTCCCAAACAAAAAACAAAAACAAAACAAAACCGGTTGTGTACAATATATTGGCAGTTCCTAAAGTACGCTGATATTCCAATGTGCTGTCACATGCATACGCCATATATACCATATATACATATATACGAATATGTCCATATATACAAAGCATTTCAATGCAATCAATGAATGAGAACGTGGTTGCAGACATCTAACTCTGGTCATCTGCTTTAGTGGTGTTAGATTAGAGATGGTTAAGTATAAAGTATAAAGTTAGAATGGTTAAAGTTAGGTAATAGATGAGAGGTGGCTACGTTTGATGGCATAAGGTTAGAAAATGTAATTTTTGGGATGGTTATGTTTAGGTGTAAGGTTATAAATGGGAATGTTTAGGTTTTACGTTCGAGATGGTTGACTTTACAGGTATGGGTTTGGTTTTGATAAGGTCAGGGTAAGGATCTGAGAGGCAGGTCGTTTAGCGTTATAATCCGTTAAAAGTAGATCTCAGCTGGTGCCCCGATTCATCGATACACTGGCAGTGAACTTTTTTTTTTTTTTGGACCTGCAAATATATGAACATTTTGTCTGTGAGACAGCTAAACATGGAAACTCCCTTTTTCCCCCTTAACCCCCATTCCACAATAAGGAATCAGTATCTATGGACATGCAACCCTCATTCCTTCCTCAACCTGCTGATTTATTTTCTTTCTTTCTATTCCAATTACAGGGAAACAGATTATCATTAACTTGAAATTAATGATATCCTTACTTCACCAAACAGTGACTAGTCAGTCAAGTCAAGTCAATTTTGTTTGTATAGCCCAATATCACAAATTACAAATTTGCCTGAAGGGGCTTTACAGCAACACAACATCCCATCCTTAGACCCTCGCATCGAATAAGGAACAACTCCCAGTCAAGCTGGTCAAGGCTTGTATTTGCTCATTATCTTCTCCTGCTCAGTGCCAGTTCAGTGCAACTGGAATATAGTATTTTGGTTACTTAATAAAACCCAAAACCAGCGCATTTTGTTAATTAATTCACACAACTTCTAAGAAGAGGAAATGGGGGGGGGGGGGGAAGCATCGAGTGCAACCCACTGTTCCCCTTTAACACGAAGCGAACCGACAAGTCAGTTCTAGTTATAAAATAAAGGCATCCAGGCAACAAGCATAGCATTTTACCTTACCACAATAACAGGAACTGAAACTGAATGACTGAGAGACGCACAGTTTGTAAAATCAAATTAAAATTCTTTGGTTATCTTATTTCAAAAAGGATTTGCAGGCCTGTATAGCACAATGGGGAAAAAAACAACAACAACAAAAAAACAGTACACCGGTCTAATTAGTGAGACACTGGTCCCAATGATTTATGTAGTTTTTACTAAACTGGCAACATCTGACTAGAACCACTTTTTTTAAACAGTATCTGTATTTACGTTTTCTTTTAGAAGATACATGTGAAAAAAAAAACACACCAACAAACAAAAGAGAAGAGAAAGCCACTTAATCCAAGGTAAAGGAGAGCAGCAAAAAAAGGAGGGGGGGTGGGCACTACCATCATATCAACGTTCAGTTACTGTTTGAATTTAGAGCAACAGGAACAACAAAAGGGGGAGGGGGGGACTAGAACCACTTTTGATCACCGTATTTTCAACTGAACATTTTATAATTTGGACCACTTCTGGGACTGAATGTGAATTATTTCAAGTGTAACAGAAGACAGCGATTGTAAGATTTCTGCATGTCCAAACTAATACATTTAAACGTGACGGCAACTGGAGCTGAGTGAATTTGAGGGTCGCATTCTTTGAATATGATGACCCAATTTGCAACGAATTTTGATGATCGGGATCCAATACAAGTGTTATGGAGGATGCAGTGAGCGGAGTGCACCTATCCAGTTTGTTTGGTTTTGCTGTATTTGTGCAGGTGGTGAGTGCGGCTGCTCCAGCTACATCATTCTGCTGTATGCCGTGTCCTCGGCGGTGGCTCTGCTGTTTATCCTGCTCATTGCACTACTGATGCTAAAGCGAGTGAGTAAAGTTCAACCTAAGAGACATACTGTCAGAAAGCCATTCATAAAAATTACAGTCTAAGGGGTCGCAAAGCCTTACCTGATATGTGGCAGTGGTGCCGACTGGATGGGTCCAATTAACCCACGAGTTGTACCACCCCCTTTTCCCGCCAGGTCTCTGACCGCACCTGAACTCTTTCCCCCTTTTCACTTCATCTCTTTTGGCTCTTAGAAGGGACTGATCCAGGGCCCACAACCCTAAACAAAGGCATACCATCATAGTCATTATCCCCATTATAACCCTTGTTCCCCTTGTCTTCATGACTGTCATTCGTAGTTTTATCTGTTAATACGTTGGTCTGTCTAGTCGTCCGCCCCTCGGTTCTCCGTCTACTTCTGGCCGGGAATTGTGATCGTCCGGCTAGTTCATCTATGACCTAGGGGAGAGGTTACCAGCACTTTCACCCTGACTTCTGCTAATGTAAAAAACAAAACAAAAACAAAACAACCATTATCCAAAGGAGTTGAATCAAGTGCAACTGGACTTGGTATATATCCGTGAAGACGTTTCGCCTCTCATCCAATCCATAGCTCTGACAACGACTCCTAGAGGATAAATACTGAGTCTCATCACCAGCCAGTCAGACTAGCTTGGTCTAGTCAGAAAGGCACGAACTGAGGATATACCAAGTCCAGTTGCACTTGATTCAACTCCTTTGGATAACCATGACCTGGATGAATGAGAACATTCGCAGACAAAACAACCATTAACAGACGCACCAACGGCGAGTTTTTTTTGAAGGTGGTCCCAGCTATGGAGACGAGAATGTTTGTAGCAGGTCTGAGCTCAAAAGAGGACGTGATTGTGAAATAGGCTCACCACAGCTGAACGTGATTTTTACATTAGCGCTAGCTTGTCTTTACACACTACGTGTAGTGCTAGCCCTACCTTCTTACATGACGTAGCAACGGACGATTTCGAGGTGGTGCGACATCACTTGGTAGAAATGTAAAAACAAAAACGATTTATAACATTGACAGTCAATGGTGCATCTCTACGCCCGTTTTTTTTTTTTTTAGAAAAACTCCCCCTTCTCCCCAAAATGTGCATTTTTCAGACCGTTTTAGAAGGCGTTATTACGGATGCCAACGCGTTTCTTGGCAAGACGCGTCCTACTCTGCCTCTGATTGGCTAAACGTAGCCCTAACCAACCAACGGAGCCAACGAGTACTAGCCAATACTGACCAATCCTAGCGCTTGAATGCTACGCAGGGCGTGTCCTGTCTAGAAAGCGGCGGGACCCCGTGTTGCGTTCAAAACACGGCCATTTACCAGAGAATCAATTATAAAATCGTTCGTTTACTTTTGTCAACCACTTTGTACTCTGAATTAAAAAGGTTAAAGAAGTGAAAACAAGTCGCTAAAACCAAAGCTTTGAATGTTTGTGGCCGGCGCATTGATTTTGATCGGTGATTAGACTTGAGCCGAACTACTTATGTGTTAAAAGTTCAATTTGAGGCTAATCCTCCAGCCAATCAGAGACTCTCCGTAGTCTTCGTGACCGTGGTGTGAATCATTGCGGAACAAGGAAGGGTCTTTCAACTCATTTTAGTTCTGCTTATGAGTTTGGCACTGACACTGCTGCTCTTCCACCCAAGTGGTTCTCAAGGTACTGACAGCTTCTAAAGAGGAAGTGATGCCTGCGAGCCAGCACGCTCGTGAAATAGGAAATGCTGCACGTTTGTGTGTGTCTAAGTCTTTCTCACTTGTTACTTTGATTTGTGTGTTCCTTCCTGTCTTCAGGATACCGCTTGCCCTCGTGTGAAACCACAGCCACAGCTCGCCATATACGAGGAGATGGTCGGGGTGCATCCCCGCAACCTTAAAAAGTCGGTCGGTCAAACGGGCAACCTGCACCTGGAGGAAGCTGCCACCAATGCATACTCCCACTCCTTTACCAAGTCCTCAACAGAAAACGACTATGCAGGGGCCTTCAGCCCTGCAGAAAACCAAAAGTGAGAATGAACCCGGGCTGCGCCACTGCAGGCAAACCGACATCAATGGATTAAAACTAGACTCGGGCAACAATCTAGAGATTCTTTACATAACATGGGATTTTTGACTAAAACCTGTTGGTAAAGTAGCAGTGTGGAGTGATGAAATAACTGGACATTTGACACACAAAAGAACCATTAGATCCTGTATTCACACAGAAGTTCCTTGCTGTATTCACTGGACTGTAGTGTGGAAGAGTGTTTTCTTTTTGTTGGTTATATCTTATAAAAGCACCGTGATAAACTGTTTAGTGATATATTTTTGCTCATCTATTATTGTCCTTTGTGTGTGTGTGTATGTATATATATATATATATATATATATATATAATGTCAGCTAATGATCAGCATACAAATTGCTTAGATTTATAGACAGGTAAAAAAAAATAAGAACACACCAAAAAAAAAAAAATGGACGAGGTGATCAGTCACAGCCAAGAAAAATTGCTATTTATTAATGTAGTCTGAAAGAAGCTCCATTATTTATGGAAACAATTTTTTTTCTTGTGCATGTCATTAACAATCACATTCTATGAGGAGAAAAAAGAACATTAAAAGCCACAACTTTGTATCTCAGTTACAGACATTTTTTTCCTTTTTTTTTTTTTAAAGAAAAGAGAAAGGCAAAGTCTCCTACCCCTCCCCCTTCTAAAAAAACCGACAGCCTTAAGAGTCATGGGCTTTTTTTTCAGTACAACCCACAGTGCTTTAGCAGGAGGATAAGCGCTCATTGGTTAAGGATTACACAGCATGGTGACACAATGTAAAGTTTGCCATAACATTTGATGATGATGATGATGAGGAGGAGGAGGGTGATAGGGCAGAAAGTAGAATGTAACATAATTTGACCACAGATACACACACGCGTGCACACACACACACACACGCACGCACACACAAAAACCCAGAACCCCAGAGTGTGAGTCGACAAAACGCCCACAGTACAACAATAGGGTTTGGACCCTCCCTCCCACTTGTGCATAGATCATGATCCTTTAAAAACCAGCTTCATTCCTCTCTGAAAACCTTCTGTTACATAGGAAATAGGAAACGTCTCAACCCTTTAAATACCTGTCATAAGAACAGATGCATTAACAGACAGGAGAGATAAGTATAATAATGCACAATGCTCCTGCACTACAGGATGGAACCTTAGAAAACCAAACAAAACAAAACAAGAAGTCAGTCGTACAATTTAAATGCATGTCTGGTCACACTGCCTTTTCTTCTTTTTCTTTTTTGACAACAAACACCATTGATCATTTTGTTTAAACATAAAGCAATTTCTAATTTTGCGTGTAAAGCACTCCACTTTTCTTAGAAGTTGATTCTCAGTCCTTTTATTTGGTAAATATGTCACTTGCTACAAACGTATTAATTTTTCAATTAATTTTCAAAACTTTCAGTGCTTGCATGAAGTGATATTTTCTGTTGATTTTTTTTGTTGTTTTTTTGTTGTTTTTTTTTGTACACAAACATTGAACTTAGAAATGACAGAGTTGGTATTGTGGAACCCTGGCCTTCCTGAGACAAGATCCATGTCTTTTATGAGTGTGCAAGATAGTGAGCAAATTGCATTGCGTAACGAAAACACAACCACAAATCAATACACACGCAGATAGTCTGGCGACATCGAAAGAGAGAAATCAAAACTGAAATACGACAACACTGATCAGTCCCAGAGTTCGGAAAGTAGCAGAAATCTTAATTTTGCAAGTTTATAATGTACATAATCATTTGATGGAAAATGGAGTTGCCCCCCCCCAAAAAAACATTCCTGTTTATAAATTCCTCATTTTCTTGAACTTCAGACAAATAAAATGCTTGTAAACGACAGGCGGCTTTTGCAAAATTAGAACAGAAAAATAGGCACCTTTGAAATGAGTCTGGTAATAAACTCACCTCCCCACTTCATCCCTTTCCATTTCTCCATGAAGTTAACATAGGGATTACTAGTCCTACAGCTATCTATGGCCACAGTTCTTTGTTTATTTTTTTTTCCAACTTTTTTTTTTTGTGGATTTTTTTCTTAATTTTTGTATTTATTATTGAACAAAATGGTGCAATACTTAATGATAACCCTTGTATTGGATTATTCCACAATAAAAGCCACTATAAGGTAGATAAACTTGATACAGATAGAATGAAAAAATCCATTAAGTCCTTGAGTAAACATTTACACATGAATTGTCACCGTCTCCCCTCAGTACTTTTTCTTGGGTTTTTTTTTTAACGATTAGCTGAGGGAGGGGTAGAAGACACTCAGTGCAACGTTAGAAGATAATAACAATGTCTATCAGAATATAGTTTCCAACAAGGCAAAAAAAACCAAAAAACAGAAGACACAAACACAACACAGAATGAAGACATGACAGCAGGCCATGTGCCCTGTACACACATTCATACATACATCTGAACTTCAAACACACACAAAAAGAAACTTTGCACTTTTCTTTCTCATATAATGTATTGGTTTTACATAACGCAATATTTTGAACGGATCTCCTCTAAGAAGTATACTTGTCAGAAAAAAAAAATTAAGACTTCACATTACATAATTTGCGCTCCACGATTCAAGTATTTGTGTTTAATATTTAGTTTTGATATGTTCATCATTTTCTTTACTGGGTAAAGTATGCTTCAAAACCAGGTGATTTTAGGTTGGGCTTTCAGATGGGCTAATTAGCAAACACACAAAACAGTACAAGCACATCCACGGTACCGTGATTCCGTCACCAACACCAGAATGTGCATTGCCGTCTCCAGGTAGAAAGGACACGTCTTTCAATCCATCAAGTATCAGTTTCAACTCCAACACAACAATTCTCTCCTTCTTATTATCCCTTATTTGCGGGGGAAAATACATATTGCTCATTTTCAGTTGTATGAAACCAATACCTAATAAAAGAAAACAAAGTCTTAGAGGTTAGGATCCAAAGTGTCTGAAGATGTGCTACCACACACCGTACTTAGTGTGCATGAGTATATATATATATATATATATATATATATATATATATATATATATACATATATATTATATATACACAGACACACACAGTGTTGTCCAGTACAGAGCTGTAGAGAGGAGAGCCTCTGGATGCTGGTGCAGCATGGAAACCCTCTTCACTGTCAGGGTTCTCCAGTCAGTACAGGACGCTGGGAGGTCCTCGGCTATTGGGTCTGTCTGAGCATGGATCAAGGCAGTTACAGAAACAGGCAATAGTGATTTTTGCTAGTGTGCTGCAGGACTGCAAGTCCTGAAAGGTAGCCTTTTTTTCTCCATTTTCTTGTCTTTTTTTTTTTAATATAGTTTTTCAAGACTATGTACCTTTTGAGATGACCCCTGCTCCTCCTCCATTGGTCCTGCTGATGCAGTGTGAGGAGAGCGGGGCTGACACAGTAAGCCCAAGCCATCTGGGTGTGTGGAAATGTACAGTTCAGTGGGCCCGCTTTGAGCAGGACACAAACATCAGGAAACACCCCCCCCACCCCAAAAAAAAAATCAAAAACAAAAAACAAACGAAACAAAACGATAAATACAGCATCCACAAAAAGGCACTCCGGCCAGCAGTCTGCTCCCTTAGATGGTGGAAGCAGAGGTTAAGGACCGGAGACTTTTCAGCTAGAAGTGCAGAGCTTAAACATATTATAGATATTTTTTTTAATTTTTTTTAACGTTTTATGTTTTTTTTTATTTTTAATTTTTTAGTTTTTTTTTGTGTCAAAGTTCATAAAAATGATGTTAAAATGCAATTTTCATTTTTGGTTTTAAAAAAATATGTACCCGGGATTACCCATCATTAACTGTGCACTGTAGCATACGGGAGACCCCAAATGAGTAAAGACTTTCTCTTTAACACGGGGCATTCCCCACTAAACATTAAAAAAAAAAAAAAAAAAAACAACAACAAATGAAAAGTCTCAGTCGTTTGGGGTTGTGTTGTTGCCGTGTTTGTTTGATCCCTCCTGTCCCCCCGCTGCATCCTACACAATAGTTACCAAACCAGGAACAGACATGCTCTCTAACGACGCGGCATGACAGCAAATTTGTATTGGCACATTAAATTGGCATCACTTTACATACGAAAACGGGTCCTTAAGCAGTAACGGCTACAAGCAGGCCATCTCTCGTGGAAAGGGTCTAATTACTACGGACCCTTCCCCTGACAACTAGGGTTTAAGTCTTCAGGCATGAGGTCTGTGCACCGTTGCACAGATGGCCTTTTAAACGTAAGACTTTGCTCTCACAGTAGAAAGGACAGAAATAGAGAGCTGCATCTTGTACTTTATATATATAACCAACTCCCCTACCCTGAGATCACGCTGACAACAAGGTGTCTTCAGCACAGATATAGAGGCCTTCCTCCAGCAGGAGTGTATGTATTTGTATTTCACACACAAACACATACATATATATATCTATATATGACAGTGTTCATGGTTTATCCCAACACTGCGGTCAGTAACAGTGGCCATTTTGCATTTTGAAGTGTTAACAGGAGGACAAGAGGGAAAAAGTTGGGGGTTTGTTGAACTCCCGAATTGGCATTGGCAAGCTGTTATAAGGGCCCCAGCCTCTAGTCTTTTGCATAGGAACAGCTGGGGGCCTGTTGGTGACTGGTTTAGAGGAGGGCCTCCTGGGTGTGGTTGGGCTGGCGGAGGAGGAGGAGTTCTTAGCATAGCAGCTAGGATGAAGCATAGCGGGGGGGACAGCCTGCAGGCAGGCGGAGCAGCTTGGGAACAACAAACAACACACCGACCCCTCCACGTCTGAGACAAAAATGTTTTACACTTCTCAAGATAATACCTAGAAGTACTACAGAATACTGTCCAACACAAAGCATGATCAGTTAAAAACAAATAGACAATCAACAACGGTCTGTAGTATTGATCCTCGTTTTGCATTCAATACACAGGATGGACATACAGAGGCACCTTTGACCAAAGTGTTTCTGCATATGAACAGTGAAGGGCTAGTGCAGCAGCCAAGTTTTTTCTGAAGACCACTGCATGTACACAAAACAAAAAAAAAAAAAAAAAAAAAAACACACTGTAAAAGGAGAAAAACAATCTCTTTAAAAACACTGGCAAATATTCCAGAAGTTACTGTTTCATCTTTTCATCTTCCAGCTAAAGTGATCTTTGTGTCAAAGAACAGCGAAGAGGGTAGAGGGACGACAAGAAGAGGGCTGAGAGTGCTGGCTGGGCTCGGCTGGAGCGACGTGGCCGGGTGCTGGGATCGGACACGACTTGGCGGAGCCGTTTCTTGCCAACGCTGGGGGGAGGGGAGGGGGGGGGTCCATAGGGGCTTGGTGCCAGCCCAGGAGGAAGTGCTGTGTTGGGATCACTGTTTAACTGAGGAAACTGACCGACACCCAGGGGGCCACAGCAGAGAGGCACTCTAGTGGACCCTCCCCGTCTCCAACGGGCTGGCCAGCCGGTGTAGAGACAATAACACATTGCATGTCTAACGCCTTCACATGGAAAAAAGGCTAAAGATTTGGAGTAACAGTGATAATCACTTTGATACTATTCAAAGAAGGAAAAAAAATCATACAATGCAGTTTTTTTTTCTCTCAAAAGTTCAATAGTACATTTCAGTTTTGTTGTTTCCCTTCATCCTGCTACCAGAGGAACGGCAAACATTTCCAAGGAATAGATACAGTACATAAAGGAGCGTATTTTTTGTCTTGTTTTTGTCGCTCCTTTTTTTTTTTTTGATTTATTGGATTGCAGTTGAAGCAATTTGCTCTTCATAAGTGCTATGATAAAACCCTTTGAATTTATAAAAGTCTTAGTCTCTTCTGTTTGTACAGTACCAAATGCAAGGAACACTCATAAGATCTACTGCATTAGGAGGAACCCCTCTTATTTGGTATTGTGCCGGAAACTCAGAGCCGCCCGTACACCCCTCTGGGGAGTGGGTCTCTGTCAGACGCGGGATTGGCACGCAGAGAGGAGGTGTGCATTGTTGTGTACTAGTAGTTTCAGTCTTTAGCAGAGTTTCTGAGCGCAACGTCTTGACAGCTGCTTCTTCCTCTTTGTAGAGTTTGCCCAACAGATTCAGGGGGAGATTGAGGGCCTGGTGAAAATCCAAGTTTTGAAGGGGTAAAAAAAAAAAAGGGGTGGGGGATGAGATTTCTGTCATTCCACTCCAAGTCCTTTTCTGCAACCAACAGAAATGAGCGAGAGTAAAAAAAGAAAGAGAAAAAAAATAGGGACAGGGAAAGAAATCCTTGACCCAGCTTCAGCTGTCTCGGGAGTGTGGACGGACGGGATATATTGCACAATGTTAACATTACATGAAGGTGAAAGCGTGTCGTGTCCCCCCCCCCCCCCCCCAAAAAAAAACCGGCAGACCGCAGAGACTCCCGGGCTTCATGTCAGAAATGATGATCGACGAGTCAACCGAGCCCCCGTAGGCCAATGGTTTCCAAGTTAATGATGTTGCTCCGAGCGGTAGGATATGGGCACGCGGCCGTCAATGATTAGGCGCCTCTGGAAACATATGACTCAAACACAGAAACAGTCAGCGGTGTGAGTTGATAGTCCTCTCTTAGCTTAAATGTTGCGATATTGAAAAGTTGGTTGGACTTCTGCCTTTACAAAAGACCCACCCCACCCCAAAAAAATTATTAAAAAAAAAACACCATCAACGGCAATCCCCTTGAGGATAAACCAATCAAAAAAAGTGAAGCTGATGATTGGAAGAGCCAGCATCGTGGTGACATGGTCTGTCACCTGTCTTTATCTCCTGTGCCACTTTCCGGCTCAAAGAAGGAACTGTGCAAGTATTTCTCCAATTCCTCAGTTTCAAAAACAAGCAAAAAAAAAAAAGAAGAAGTGGGTTTTGAACAGGACCTGGGCCATAGAGCACTTAAGGCTAATATTAGTGCTGAGAAACAAACGTGAAGATAACTTGTAAAAGGTCTTTGAACCACATCATTGGCGATGGACATGGCAGGAATGGTTGTTTTCAGTCTCACTTTGAAAGTTGGTTTTTTTTTTTTTTTGTTTGTTTTGTTTTGTTTTTTTGGGGAGAACAGTAAAGTTTCAAATGGCAGCTTTGATTGCTTCTCCTTAAAACATCACCCACAGAATGTCATGTATACTTATGGGACAAAAAAAAACAAACAAACTTATAAACACTTAAGAGGATTCTTTAAATTGTCCTGTATCAGTTTCATTCATTTTTCTCTGACGCATCTCAAGAGTTATGAAAACAAGATTTTTTTTCCTTTGTTTTTGCCCAAAAAGGTTAACCAAACAGAAAAAATGGACAAGATAAAAACAGAAGAACTGGTGTCTGCAGTCTTATGTGGTGGTGAGGACCCCAGCCTTCTGATTCATGATTCACAGTTCAAAACAGTTCAAATTGGTACTGATTATCGCCACATGATTTGCTTGGGTTTTGCTCCTGTTCATATTGACATTTAAAAAAAAAACTTGTTTTTTTTGAGCATTTTGTGTTTTTTCCCTTTCATTTTCCACCACTGTAGGCTCCAGCAGTTAGATGTGGTGAAAGTGATGGTTTCTCGGTGTGTGTCGTGGCGTCATCCTACATGGACTCTCCACTCAGCAAATCTCCGGGGAGCAGGGTGTTGATGGGGGTGGGGCTCCCGATCACACGGGCGTCCTCTCCACTTGGGGGTCCCCAAAGACTGGAGTACTGGGGTATACCCCCCCACAACAGGTCACCTCCGCTGCTCTTTGATCCTCCCCCGCCGCCGCTGTTGCTGCTCCACTGGCCAATAGGGTGGGACTGTGTGGCCCCGCCCATCCGGGTTTGATTGGTTCCCGGGTTGGCCTGCCAACTAGTGGTGGTGGCCCCTAGTGACTGGCCTTGTGCAAAGAAGCGGTTTACCTCCTCCTCGCCGGCAAACTCTGCCAGGATGGTGGTGTTTCCAAGCACACACCTGACACGGGTGAAGGAGAATGGAGGGACATCATTAGCATTCACACGCCTTTGTCTTGCCGATGGGCAATGCCATTAAAAAGGTCAACACGCTCACCGTGGGGAAAAGTCACGAAAGATGTTTTATTGCTTTGTCTCCAACAGATTTTAGAGAGCAATTTCTCTCCCTTTAGGAAACTCAAGAGATATACCTATATTTTTTTCTGGCTCTGTTTAAAGTGTGACCACTATGCTGTTGTGAGTCTGGCTTTCTGTGGCACAATACAATTTCCCAGTGAGGATTAATAAAGTTAATTTTAAGTCACTTTTTTTAAACCCATTAAATAAAAACATCCTATTATATCTGAAAGCTAAAAACATCCTATAACTACTGCTGTTATCCAATCTTTAAGGGGTCTAAGGGCATTTTCTCGATTTTTACATATCTTCTTAAATTTACCTTTTAAAGGTAGTGCATATAACACTGATAGCCATGTTTCATTTCAAAATGTTCAGAACAATCTATCTTTTAAATGAGCTATAATTGACCTAGAGCACTGTGTCATGAGATAATTTGGCCCTAAATCTGAAAATGTTTGTCTTCCAATTTTAGAAATTCTTCAATGTCTTGGGAAAACATACCTCACCACATACCTTACCTCACCGGGCCACGCCTCACCACACACCTTATTTTACCATACCTCACATACTCATGTGGAGGAATTGTTTTGGTACTTGAAATGGGTTCACCAAAGTCTTAGGTTTACAAAAGCAGTGGAATATATGACTAAAATAGTAGATAAATGTATAATAAATATCTAAAATGAAATTCTGTAATATCGTTTATTGACTAGAAGTGTTAGAGGGACTGAGATAAAATGGGACTAAATAATGACTTTTTTCCCTAATAAGATGTATTTTTTCAAACCAAACCGAAACACAGAAAAAATACAGTATTCACACTACAACATTAGTGGACATCGGTGTCTCCTATGCCGACTGAATGGGCACATGTTTCAAGGTGATGTTAGTCCTTAGTGATTTCCTGAGTCTCCATTGGTTATTTTCAAACAAAATGTAGACGGACAAACGAAGCCATCAATTACTTTTTTTTTTGTGTGGCTTTTCCCCCCTCTTTTTCTCCCCAATTGTACTTGGCCAATTACCCTATTTTCTGAGCCGTCCAAGTCTCTGCTCCACCCCCTCTGCCGATCCGGGGAGGGCTGCAGACTACCACATGCCTCCTTCAATACATGTGAAAGTTGCTAGCCGCTTCTTTTCACCTGACAGTGAGGAGTTTAACCAGGGGGACGTAGCGCATGGGAGGATCACGCTATTCCCCCCAGTTTCCCCTCCCCCCTGAACAGGCACCCCGACCGACCAGAGGAGGTGCTACAGCAGCGACCAGGACACATACCCACATCCGGCTTCCCACCCACAGACCCGGCCAATCGTGTCTGTAGGGACACCCAACCAAGCCGGAGGTAACACAGGGATTCGAACTGGCGTTCCCCGTTTTGGTAGGCAAAAGAATAGACCACTATGCTACCCGGATGCCACGAATCCACCAATTATGTATGGGAGAGGCAGATGACGTGTATGTCTTCACAGCGTCCTATCTCCGACTGTGAGTCACGTACGATCTTGCGATAAGAAGGAATTGAAAATGGAGATGCTATAGATTCTGACATTTGAACCATATTTCAGGGTTGTATAAGCGCATCCAGGTACCTGCAGAAGGAGCGCCTCTAGCGGATATGATCGCCAACTACACCACATTTATTTAGGTGGCGTGTGGGCGAAGTGAAGAAATGAATATTTTATCATTGTGGGCCATATGTCTCACACCCCTGGTGTGAAATTAAATCAAATACTGTTAAGTTATATTATCATAATTCCAGTACAGGACACCTGGTATTTTCTACGATGAAATAAAAAAAGATGTGTATATATTGGTATCGGCATTGGCAATCAGCCAAAATGAGTTTGGCATATACAATACTGGCAAAAATCCAATATTGTGCATCCCTACTTTAAACATTATTAAAAGTAACAGTACTGTATGCTTACATGTGCAGGGACTTTTGGGCCTTGGCAGCTTCATCCTTAGAGCTGTAGCGCACAACAGCGTTGCCCTGGGTCAGGTTGAGGTGGAATGTAATGAGGGGGCCATGCTGCATGCACAGGGTCCGCAGAGTCGAGCCGTCAATCTGAAACGCACACAGCTGGCACTTACAACAAATTATGGATTCTGGTTGAGGATTCTGATGGTGAATGCTTGAAAAAAAGTTTAAACATGAGTTAAATTGCTGTAAAGCCCACCAAGGCAAATTTCTTAATTTGTGATATTGGGCTATACAAATAAAACTGACTTAAAATGTGCTGTTTGACTTTAGCATTTCTGGTCTTTTCCTCCTCTGTGTTCTTTCTCTGTTTTCTCAAACCACCACCTCCGGATGCGGTTTGAGAAACCAGATTTAAATCCTTCTTCAATACATCTTGGGTCTGTTAACAGTTGGATTTTTATGTGGTTTGACTAAATCTGATGGCTATCAGATTCCCTCAAGATGCATTTTTATTGAGTGAAAACAGGATGCCATACAGTTTTGAGAGACTACCCTGTTGAGCAATGCTTTAACGTAGCTATGGAGGAAGAAACCTGACTTGCTGTCAAACTGCTTGTGTTAGAAGTGCAGGGTAGCGGAAAGTTTCAGTGTAACCAGCCACTGTGTTGCTTCTTATCCCTTCACTGAGCACCAACCTGTGGTGTGAGATTCCTTAGCACCAGCCAGCTGCTGGTCCTGTTGGAGCTGTCTGTACTCCAGGTTGTGCCCTCTGACAGTGGGAGACAGACAGTCAAATCAACACATTTATATCAACACACTTACAACACCCAGCACCTGCAGATGCTTTTAAATGTCTGACATGAGTTTTACAAATACACAAGGTTAGAAAGGGAACTATTCTCTCTGCTTGTCACCAGTTGTATCCTGTCGCAAAGTTCACCTGCGCGGGGTTCAACCACTGAAACCAAGCTTTCAACTTAAGTTACTATAACCTTAGATGCAGCAGTTCACAACAAGGTAACACACAACATGTATCTAAGGATTCTAACAAAACCGGAAAACCACGCGATGTCAGTTTGAAAAAGAGCAGCTTTAAATTACGGTCTTGATGCAGGCTGGAAACATGACTGTGGTGATCGGTGCATTTAGAAGCCACACCTATGTATCCTTAGGGTTTTTAGTTTTGATTCAAAGATGCTGCAAAATATTTTGCTGAGGTTAACGTTTGCTTCTTTGGCTTTTTAATGTTCACTTTTAAAAACTGCAGAGATTTACTGCAACTATTGTTTTGTTTTTTAATTTACTGTGGTTTTCAATATTTCAACCCGAGTTAAAATTATTGGCCGCCAACAGTAAACTAAACATTAGAGAATTTGTTTTTCCTTTCTATTTTGATTGACCCCACCCCCTTTTTCGTCCCCAATTGCATTTGGCCAATTACCCCACTCTTCATCCCGGTCGCTGCTCCACTCCCTCTGCCGATCCGGGGAGAGCTGCAGACTACCACATGCCTCCTCTGATGCATGTGGAGTCGCCAGCCTCTTCTTTTCACCTGACAGTGAGGAGTTTCGCCAGGGGGACGTAGCGCATGGGAGGATTTGCTATTCCCCCCAGTTCCCCCTCCCCCCCCGAACAGGCGCTCTGACTGACCAGAGGAGGCGCTAGTACAGCGGCCAATTGTGTCTGTAGGGACGTCCGACCATGTCGGAGGTTAACACGGGGATTCAAACCGGCGATCCCCATGTTGGTAGGCAACGGAATAGACTGCTACTCTACCCGGACACCCTTGTTTTTCCTTTCTAAGGTAATACAGAGATTATCTTAATGTAATGACATTTTAGTGTGCCGATTTGATTTGGGACCATTTACCCAAACTCAAAAACAAACAAACAAAAAAACATTAGAAGAGGCCACCCACCAGAAGAGTACGAACTGCTCCAGCCTTGGGCCAGGCCAAGCGAGTTGCCCCCCCAGGTGGAAGAGGGCTTAGTGTTGGTGAGGCCAGGCGGGGGGCGGGAGGGGGCTGTGGTGCTGCGGGGCCCTTGGGGGACCTTCCAGAGCTCATGGGACAGAGAGGCCTGGCTGTGGGAGATGGGCCCCTGAGACCAGGTGGACTTTATCTCTGACAGTTTACCTTTAAATGGAGAAGGAAATGGGGAGAGAGACAGAGAGGACCATTTGAGAAATAATGACACGCATGGACTACAGAGGTAGCTTTGTGGCACTTGAAATTCATCTCTATTGGTTTCCACCTACATACTTCTAAGCTGGCAACAGCAGTTACAGACAAATATATAAACAGAACGTTTTTCCTGGATTTCTCCCCAATTGTACTTGGCCAATTACTCCACTCTTCTGAACCATTCTGGTCACTGCTCCACTCCCTCTGTCGATCCGGGGAGGGCCACAGACTACCACATGTCTCCTCCGATACATGTGGCGTTGCCAGCTGCTTCTTTTCACCTGAGAGTGAGGAGCTTCGCCAGGGGGACGTAGCACATGGGAGGATCGCGCTATTCCCCCCAGTTCCCCGTCCCTCCCGAACAGGCGCCCCGACCGACCAGAGGAGGTGCTAGTGTAGCAACCAGGACACATACCAACATCCGGCTTCCCACCTGCAGACACGGCCAATTGTGTCTGTAGGGACGCCCAACCAAGCTGGCGGTAGCAGGGGATTCGAAACGGCAATCCTCATGTCGGTAGGCAACGGACTAGACCGCCACGCCACCTGGATGCCCCATAAAAACAGAATTTAGCAGGGTCTGAGGAAGTTTGCACACATTCTATCAGTAGTTCAGCTACTGCCAAGCTAGACGGAATGAGCCACATGATTTTCTCAATGAATTATTCATCTCAATCAAATTCTTTGAGACCAATACTACATTGCACGGTAGTTTTCTCAATCCAGTCTTTAGAATGTGTGCAAGGGCTTGTTTTGGACCAGCAGACTTTACCAAGTGGAGGAAAAAACTATGGTTCATTTGCATTAAGGTTATCTACTGTACAGGAAATGTTTTTAGAGTCTAGTATCTGATGTTACAAAAAGTAACATCAATTTTGAAGATCTCAGTTCTTGTTTCACTTACTGAAATCTATGTTAACACACAGTAACTGCAGTGGTATTTCAGCACACCTATGTGGCCACCACAGAGCAGAAAAATATGGCTGAACTTAAGTCTTACTCATGTTGTGGTATCTGTTGGTAAATATCTTCTGCAAGCTTGTTATACCATTTCTACTTGCTGGCCACAAAAACATTGCTTCTTTTCAAACCCAGGGTATGCCTTTTTCCTCTGCATTTGACTTCTATGCTGAAGTTTTAAACGGCTATGTGCTTCATAATTGTTCCATGGATGATTACTATCATTTCACCTGATAGTAATCATTAAAATGAGCAACTAAAAAAGCCTTTATTATATGGATAGTTGTTGATTTGGAATGGTCTTAAATAAGCCAGCAATATAAAGTATAAAAAACAACATTTGTTTGCATGTAAATCTTAACGGTGGTAATATTAAGAATGACATTTGTGTCCCTACTACGTATGTGCTGCCCCTTCGTCCTCTGATTTCCACTGCCTGTACCTCCGCTCCTGTCCCTCAGCAAGTATCGGTTCACGTCGTGGATGTTTGTATTGATCGTAGGCCCACTGGGGACGCTGCCAGGGGTCATGTTGGGGTCATTTTCAGGGTCGATGTTCTGAAGTCCCTTCCATGGCACACCTGGGCAGAACTCTGGGGAGACAAAGGAGCAACAGTGGATACAACATATAATTTGAATCCAGGCACAAAATCGCATCTTATTCATGAGCAATCAGTGACCTCCATAAAACTCAGTGGATTTAAATCATTCGAAATTAAATCATTCTTCAGTTTTAATTGTCATTACTATTATCACCCAAACTGCTTATGCTGCTCTCAGGGTCACGGGGATGCTGGAGCCTATCCCAGCAGTCATTGGGCGGCAGGCGGGGAGACACCCTATTACTATAATTACAGAATTTAAAATCAGAAGGGGTGAGGATACTAGCAGAGCTCTTTGAGATAACTATTCATTCTGAAAAGTTAGATTTTTTTCACCTATGCTACTCTTTTTTTCTCCCCAATTGTATCCAGCCAAATACCCTATTTCCCAAGCTGTCCAGGTCGCTGCTCCAACCCCCTCTGCCGATCCGGCGAGGGCTGCAGACTACCACATGCCCCCACCAATACAAGTGGAGTCGCCAGCCGCTTCTTTTCACCTGACAGTCAGGAGTTTCACCAGGGGGACATAGCATGTGGGAGGCTCACACTATTCCCCCCAGTTCACCCTCCCCTCCGAACAGGCACCCCGACCGACCAGAGGAGGCGCTAGTGCAGCGACCAGGACACATACCCACATCCGGCTTCCCACCCGCAGACACGGCCAATTGTGTCTGTAGGGATGCCGACCAAGCCAGAGGTAACACGGGGATTTGAACCGGCGAGCCCCATGTTGGTAGGCAACAGAATAGACCCCCCCCGCCCATGTTATTGTCACACAATTTTCTTTTGTTTTTCCTACATAATTTCCTATGCATAAAGCACTTATTTCCACCTTTCTTCATTTTTTTAGGTGTTGCACTGTTAAAGCCCCTCTTTGTGTTGTTGATTAGTCAATCTGCATGATATACAACCAGCAGTGATGGACAAACACTAGAAGAATAGTGCTACCACTGCCAGACTAAATGTTAAAATGAGGGTGAAGCCCTCAAAATACAGTACACTTTTGAACAATGCAGTAAAGTTTCAATTGACAAAATTTCTGTTTTTAATAAAAAAAAAATTTTTTATTCTGCACTCCATTCATGTCATATCAAATCATATATAATATTGTCAACAAACTCGAGATATGAGAGAGACAGAGAGAGATGTATTCCTGTCTAGGCTGTGTGTTTATTGGCTCCTGACCTGGGGGCCAGTTGATGTTTGTTCCATTGGAGAGCTTTTCGTTGGGGGTCTTGCTCTGGCCCCAGCTGTCTGGGGGTACCAAGGGGCTGCTGGGGGACTCAGAGCTGGACATCAGATTGTAGGGGCTGTACGAGTCCTCCAGCTGGGGGGGCTTTCCAGGGGGCCCCAGGGTGGAGGCAGCAGATATGGCACCTGACATGAGAAGCGAGGAAAAACAAGACCACCTTAGAATAAGGCTTTAAAGCATCGTGAGGCCACATTAACACAGGTAAATCAGAAGCACTGTATAATGGGGGCACCTTGGCAGCTCGACCAGATAACTTTCAAACCAGTTGGTGTTGGACCTGACAGTAATATCCTGGGTTTCAAAGCCATCTCAGCACCTGTGTTGCCTTCAACCCCTTCTCTTGACCTTCTTTCCCCTCATCAGTCATTCAAACTTTTTATAGATAATTTGGCAGATAAAAATGCTATGCACTTTACACAAGAACAGATAAAAATGAATAATCCATCCATCCGTTATCCAAACCGCTTTTCCTTCTCTCCGGGTTGCGGGGATGCTGGAGCCTATCCCAGCAGTCATTGGGCAGCAGGCGGGGAGACACCCTGGACAGGCCGCCAGGTCATCACAGGGCCGACTCTCTCTCTCTCTCTCTCTCTCTCTCTCTCTCTCTCTCTCTCTCTCTCTCTCTCTCTCTCTCTCTCTCTCTCTCTCTCTCTCTCTCTCTCTCTCTCTCTCTCACACACACACACACACACACACACACACACACGCACCTAGGGACAATTTAGTATGGCAGATTCACCTGACCTACATGTCTTTGGACTGTGGGAGGAAACCGGAACACCTGGAGAAAACCCACACAGACACAGGGAGAACATGCAAACTCCACCAGAGGATGACCCGGGACGACCCCCAAGGTTGGACTACCTCGGGGCTTGAACCCAGTACCTTTTTGCTGTGAGGCGACCACACAAACCACTGTGCCGCCCAAAAAAAAAAAAGAATAAATATAGGAAAGATGCACTCTCTCTCTCTCTCTCTCTCTCTCTCTCTCTCTCTCTCTCTCTCTCTCTCTCTCTCTCTATATATATATATACACTCACCGGCCACTTTATTAGGCACACCTGTCCAACTGCTCGTTAACGCAAATTTCTAATCAGCCAATCACATGGCAGCAACCCAATGCATTTAGGCATGGTCAAGACGATCTGCTGCAGTTCAAACCAAGCATCAGAATGGGGAAGAAAGGTGATTTAAGTGACTTTGAACGTGGCATGGTTGTTGGTGCCAGACGGGCTGGTCTGAGTATTTCAGAAACTGCTGATCTACTGGGATTTTCACACACAACCATCTCTAGGGTTTACAGAGAATGGTCCGAAAAAGAGAAAATATCCAGTGATCGGCAGTTCTGTGGGCGAAAATGCCTTGTTGATGCCAGAGGTCAGAGGAGAATGGCCAGACTGGTTTGAGCTGACAGAAAGGCAACAGTAACTCAAATAACCACTCATTACAACCGAGGTATGCAGAAGAGCATCTCTGAACGCACAACACGTCGAACCTTGAGGCAGATGGGCTACAGCAACAGAAGACCACATCGGGTGCCACTCCTGTCAGCTAAGAACAGGAAACTGAGGCTACAATTCGCACAGGCTCACCAAAATTGGACAATAGAAGATTGGAAAAACGTTGCCTGGTCTGATGAGTCTCGATTTCTGCTGCGACATTCGGATGGTAGGGTCAGAATTTGGCGTCAACAACATGAAAGCATGGATCCATCCTGCCTTGTATCAACGGTTCAGGCTGGTGGTGGTGGTGTAATGGTGTGGGGGATATTTTCTTGGCACACTTTGGGCCCCTTAGTACCAACTGAGCATCGTGTCAACGCCACAGCCTACCTGAGTATTGTTGCTGACCATGTCCATCCCTTTATGACCACAGTGTTCCCATCTTCTGATGGCTACTTCCAGCAGGATAACGCGCCATGTCATAAAGCTCGAATCATCTCAGACTGGTTTCTTGAACATGACAATGAGTTCACTGTACTCAAATGGCCTTCACAGTCACCAGATCTCAATCCAATAGAGCACCTTTGGGATGTGGTGGACCGGGAGATTCGCATCATGGATGTGCAGCCGACAAATCTGCAGCAAATGCGTGATGCTATCATGTCAATATGGACCAAACTCTCTGAGGAATGTTTCCAGTACCTTGTTGAATCTATGCCACGAAGGATTAAGGCAGTTCTGAAGGCAAAAGAGGGTCCAACCCGGTACTAGCAAGGTGTACCTAATAAAGTGGCCAGTGAGTGTATATATAAGCAACAAACAGAATATATACTAGACAGACAGTCAAGCAGAAAGAAAGAAAGACAAACACTATCTCCCGCTCTACTGTACCATCTAAATAATTCAAGAAATGCCAAAAAAGGTATACTGTAAAATGGCTGTACATTGAGCTTTTTCCCATTGGCCAGATTACAGACATAATAATATATGTAATATCAAAGTGAATAACCTTGGTTCAACCCGCATCTAAACCTCTTTCTTTTATCCTTTATTATGCAAATATCAACGTTTTCATGACTAAGTTCCTCACATCCTACCCAAAACTGGTCCATTGTCCAACAGCCAATGTACCCATATTACGTACACAAACCTCACACCTCTTCATCGTTAAAAAGGTTCCCACATATCAAGATGAGCGAAAATCGTGTTTGCACGTTTGCTGACTGTAGTGCTGATATTGTGTTGGTTTGGTGAAAATCACCCCCACACCCTTCACACAAAGAAGAGAGCAAGAGGGTTCACACTTCAAAATGAGCACATGTGGCGTGAAGATTCTCAGACAACTCTACATGTGGGTAAACTGTGTGAAAAACGGGAAGCACTGAGAAATAACAGCAGGACTCGAGGAGATAAGTTTTACAGCATCAATAAACATAGATGAGCAAAACACAGCAGCAGGTGCACAAAAGTATGCATGTGGCAACGTTTCTGACTGTGGTCCGATTTTTAATAATTTTGTTCCCGCAGACGGAAATAACTTATGAAAAAAAAAAAAAAAGCTAAAAGAGGTAGTGTCACTAAATCGCTTTGTGTCAGGGTAGCTGCCTGAAATAATTCAATGAGTTCATCCTCTGGGGCGTCCAGGTAGAGTAGCGGTCTATTCTGTTGCCTACAACACGGGGATCCCGGTTCGAATCTCCGTGTTACCTCTGGCTTGGTTGGGCGTCCCTACAGACGCAATTGGCTGTGTCTGCAGGTGGGAAGCCGGATGTGGGTATGTGTCCTGGTCGCTGCACTAGCAACTCCTCTGGTCGGTCGGGGCACCTGTTCTGGGGAGGGGGGACTGGGGGGAATAGCGTGATCCTCCCATGCGCTACATTACATCCCGCTGTCGAAACTCCTCACTGTCAGGTGAAAAGAAGCAGCTGGTGACTCCACATGTATCGGAGGAGGCATGTGGTAGTCTGCAGCCCTCCCCAGATTGGCAGAGGGGGGTGCAGCAGTGACCGGGACGGCTCAGAAGAGTGGGGTAATTGGTCAAGTACAATTGGGGAGCAAAAGGGGAGGGAACCCCCCCCCCAAAAAAAAGTTCACCCAGAACATGTACCTCAGAAACAGGTTTCCAGACAATTCTGAGTAATGTTTCATGTTTTATTACCGCCACCACTGTCCTCTACATCTATACCCCTTTTTATAATTGTGAGACGGTAGAGACAGGCTAAAAACAAGTATTTACTTGAGTTTTTGAACAAAGGCAAACAAGTAGAAAATTCTTATCCTCCCCTTACCATGCTTATTGAGGTTGTTCTCCATGTGTGTGGAGTTTCCAGAGAGGTTGTCGATGGTGTTGGGGTGTGTCCACTGGGACAAACGGGATTGGGGCTGGGGGTGCTCTTTCAGGGACAGGCCCCCAACATCCATGCAGTTTACATTCATGTTTGGATTCAGTCCAGCTGTGTATGAAAAGACAGGAGGTTTCTAACACGCTTTCTAACACGCTTTGTGCGTCAATGTCCATGTCACGTAACTGCATGCATTTGCACAAACTCACAAGGCTCAGCTGAACCAAGAAGAACAGAAACAAACATACAGTTAAGCTGCAATTTCAATAGATGTGGTCGATGTGGGGTCTATTGGAAGAATCTCGAAGTAGCTGTTTTTTAATTGTTGTTTCAAAACTGTTGCGAGAATGGAAGCGTGTGTGAATTCGCAGTTTGTTAGCCTTCGGGCGATAATGTGGCAATACTTTGAGGATGACTTAGTGTTTTCATGACATTTTACTAGAAAAAAACAAAATTTGAGAAATGACCAATAGTAATGTGCATATGATGACCAAGCAGGTAGAGGCATTCATTGTTCATTTCACTCAGCTTTAAGTACAATAATTTGAAGAAAAAAAAATGGATCACTTCCATGTAAAGCGGCCTTTTAAGACCAGGAAATGACAACAATTAAGTTATAACGCAACACTACCAAAACCAAAATCCCAGATGATAATGAGTCTTGTCTGGGATATCGATATCATGATAATGGTATTATTTCGACATATCGCCCAACTCTTGTTTGACTCACTATTGAAAAGAAAAAAGTTGGGGGGGGGGCAATAGACAGGCAGAGCATTAACATGTCTGACACAATCAGCACTGTTGATCTCATTGTGGTGCCTTTACTGAAAATCTACTCTTCTCACATCATATGATGACCTCAAGAGAAGTGCTTGTGGCTATGAGATTGTTTCTTCAAAATGTGCGGAAACAATCGCTTAAAAAAAGGGCCGCTGTGAGTGAATGGTGTTAGGACTCATGGAGATCTCAAATGTCAACCATTAGCTGCAGTTTACTTAAAATGAAATTTAATTTAATTTGTTTTTGAGGGCCACAGGAAAAACAAGCTGAGCCAAAGAAGCTGCTCAGGTTTCAGGACTCAAAGAGATCTCAAGTGCTAAAATTGAAAAAAAAAATCTTAAAAAGTGTCAAAAAGTACTTCTGTTAGAGTCAGAACATGCACTAAAATACACAACTGCAACTGTCCAAGTGCCCATGTGCCCATACAGATTTGTTGCAACTGTTGCAAAATCTAAAATTATTTCAGGTATTGTGGAGAACACCCTCAGTGAAGGGACAGTTGTTTGTACTCTAAAAAGAAAGACGCCAAATACTGTGACATTTCTTGCTGTGGCATTTGCTGAATCACTTGTTTACCATCACCAACTCACAGAGAGGGTAGGTGCTGTAGGCATTGGGTGAGGATGGTGACTCTTTGGTGTGCAGTGTGTCAGAGAGGCCTGGGGCCTGGTGTGGGCCTGGGAAAGGGTCCAGGGCTGATTTACAGGGGCCAGGGCCACCAGTGGTGCTACCAGGGGGATGCAGGCCGGCGGAGGAGGAAGAGGAGTGTGAGGGAGGCTGCTGCTGCTTCATCAGCAGTGCCTGGTACAGCTGTCTCTGGTGCTGCTGGATCTGCTGCTGCATGTTGGTGATTGTACGTGCAACCTAGGCGAGAGGAAAAAATGTGTGACAGTGTCAATCACGTCATTATGAGAAATCTTTATGCGCAACTATGTGTATGCACATGTAGGGAATTTGGCATTTTGGCATGCTTACCACAAGGAACATAAATAAACAAGGTTCTAAGGTAGAAATCAACAATACGAATATAATAGATTCTCTGTGAGGATATCTATAAGTAGCTGACTATAATATCTGTAAATATTAATATCTATAAATATCATGATGTATCAAAGAATATCCAAGTTGACAAGTGAATACAGGGATTGGGGAAGCAAAGGTATTTGGACAGAATGCAAAAACCAAGAACTAAAAAAATAAATGAATGGGGAAAATAAGATTCACAATTTCCGCTATTTGGTCATTTATGCAATAGTAGTCACACATGCACAGTTGAGAAACATGGTTGTTCAACAACAGGAAAACAATACTTGCAACACTGTAAACAGAGTAGATTCTGACCCAATTGGGTGGCTTTAATTAACAGAGTTGGATGAGAGGGTGATGAAGGCAAACACAGACAGAAGTAGAGAGGGCATGTAATGGAGGTAAAGAAAATAAATTGAAACAAAAAGGCAGAAAAGAGGAAAACAGCAAAGAGATTGAGCAAGGGAGAGGGAGAAGCGAGGGGAGTTGGAACAGCAGGCATAGAAAGGTGGAGTGAGGAACAACAAAAGGAGAGTCAGCTGGAGAGGGCCAGCGGCTGAGGAGTCCTTGGGATATGGAGAAGGAGGAATGAATGACAAAAATGAGGATCAAAAGGAAAAAAGAGGGGGGGATGTGAAAGTGAAGGTGTTGCTGGTGTTGGATATATGAAGAGGTAAGTGGAAGAGAATAGCATGTGAAAAGGAGGATGGCAGGAGAGGTGGGACGGCAACACTGAGAGAAATAGTGAAGGGAAGAAACAGACAGACTCTTAAAATCTACCCTTTTTCTATTATCCAGTGCAGTAACACTCAACCATGTGCCACGGAGGGCCATGTATATATGCAGGTTTTCTTTTCAACCCAACACTACACCTTCTGATTTCACTAATAAACACATCTACAACAAGGACAAAGGAGGACTAATCTGTGAAATCAGATGGTGCACTGTTGGGATGGACTGAAAACCTACATACACATGGCTCTCCATGGCACATAGCTGAATACCTCTGATGAAGGTGAAGCCTGATGCGTAAAGGTTTTGTGCAGCACTAACACATTTCTAAGAAAGGAGAAGTTATTAGCCAATGCCTAATTGTTAGCCAACTTCTCCTTCATGCCAGAAACATAAGCTTACTCAACCTCCAGATGCTTTCAGCATTGTTTATGCCTTTGCTTTTGTGAACACCTTGTGAGTACCTTACAAGACAGTGGTCATATGGCCATCATGCTCTATGAGAAATGAATCACTTCAATACTTGTACCGTCTGTCTATCTTCCTGCCTCTTGAGTAATAGTGTGGGTGTGTGTATGTGTGAGTGTCTGCGTTGACTCACTTGCTGCTCTTGTTGTCTGATAGGGCCGGAAACATTGCGCTGTGCCTGCATCATCTGCTGCTGGATTTGTAAACGCTGGTACGCCTGCAAAAAAAGGAAGAGGGGAGCAAAGGAGTTGGAGCATTAGAGTTCTCATTTGTAGGTGTGAAGTGAGCTTTGGTAAAATCAAATGTCTCAACCCACTGAAACTAAAAATGGAACAAATATATTCCATCACATTTGTACAATTTTTTACTAAATTGTCTGTAGATGTGAATGTGTTGGCCCTGTGATGGACTGGCGGCCTGTCCAGGGTGTCTCCCCGCCTGCTGCCCAGTGACTCGCTGGGATAGGCTCCAGCATCCCGCGACCCCAATTGGGATAAACGGCTTGGATAATGGATGGATGGACATTTGTACAACATACATGTAACACTAACATTTTTGTAACAATTTATTTGTAGCTCATTTATAACTAACTGTAAAAATATTCATTATTTTCTTTACTCTTGTAAATTACTATGAGAAATTATGTTGAAAATTGAGGGAAAAAAGTTTTAAAAAAAAGTGTGTTTTCTGTGGTGGAGCCTTCATTCTCATTTCAGTTCAAATTGAAGACTGGCCCTTTGAATTTAATCCCCAGCCAGCTGTCTCTGCTCCAGGCCTGTGTGCAAGAGCTGTACTAATGCAGAGAGAAGGGGGTGGGGGGCTGACTCACCATTTGCAGCTGCTGAAGTTGGTACAACAGGGTCATTTGCTGAGGGTTTATTGGTGAGGTTAAAAGTGCAGGGTTCAGACCAATGTTTTTTGCTGCAAACTGCAAGAGCTGTGCTTGAACCTAGAGGGCGCAGAAGAACAGACGGAAAAAAAGGAGGCGGGAAGTCAGTTGCCGCAAACCTCACAACTCTACAAGAACAGCTGCAGGCATGGAAAACTATCAACTGATGCGAAAGTGTAAGTCCAGAAACAGATACGACGAGTTGCATTCAGAAACCAAGAACAGACTTATAAGGACCATTTATGGTCGTCAACAACAGTGCAGACTCCGGCTCACTTTGGGATCTGGGGTTAGGTAAAGGTTAAGCATTACGTGTGATGGAAAAGAAACGGAAACACTTACTGAGGCTGTGTATGTGTGTACACAAATATCTATCTATCTATATATATATGTGTGCATGAGAGTGGCTCTACCATCTCAGTAGATGCACCTGCCCTAAATTAAGTAAACACGCAGTGACGGGTGTGAAAGCTGTGTGAAACTGTGGCCGGTATACACGCGCACACACACACATGGGGACTGAGTGAAACCAGTAGACAGAGAGAGCGGCCAGAGCAGATAGGACTGCCGAGAAAACTTGAGAGGAAAAGGCTGAGGTGCTGCTCACTGACCGTAACAAATCCAAAACACCATTCTACTGAACATCTGTGTTCATACTGAGCAAGAGCTACCCACACTGTGCATAAAAGGACTGCACTTAAAAACAACACTAGGCTCAGTAACTAGTATGCCATACAATCAAATAGATGATGGTGATTAGCTTGACCAAATTTACCCCATGTGCATAAACTCAGTTGTTCTCTGTTAGCACTGCCTAAGGACATCGCGTCAAATGATGTCATATATTTGGGAAGAAAAAAACGAAGAGACTAGAGGAGAGAGATAGGCTGTGTGGGTGTATTGGAAGCAGTACATCTGAAGCGGCTTGTCAAGACAGCTGTGTCCACACGCAACGCTTGCTGGTACATGTATTAACTGTAGGACTGGCTCTCTGAACAGGAAAAGACCATTTTCTCTGTAAATATGAGTTTCACTAAAGCAGTTCATCTCATCTCATCATCAGCAGTTCAAGTCCCCCCCCCTTTTTTTTCTTCCCAGTTGTATCCAGCCAATTACCCTACTCTTCCTAGCTGTCCTAGTTGCTGCTCCACCCCCTCTGCCAAGCTGAGGAGGGCTGCAGACTACCACATGCCCCCACTGATACATGTGGAGTCGCCAGCCGCTTCTTTTCACCTGACAGTGAGGAGTTTCACCAGGGGGGACGTAGCGCGTGGGAGGATCATGCTATTCCCCACAGATGCCCTGACTGACCAGAGGAGGGGCTAGTGCGGCAACCAGGACACATACCCACATCCGGCTTCCCACCCACAGACACGGCTAGTTGTGTCCGTTGGGACGCTCGACCAAGCTGGAGGTAACACGGGGATTCGAACTGGCAATCCCCGTGTTGGTCGGCAACAGAATAGACCGCCGCGCCACCCAGATGCCTTAAGCAGTTCAAGTTTTAACAGAAAATACAGACCATCTGTACTTCCTTGATGTGTGCCTTATGAGTGGTGAAATTTTCCTTTAAATGTGTGTGCATTTGTGTTCACCTGAGGGGAGAGAAACTGAGGCACTTGAGCACGTAGACTAGGCTGGGAGGAGCTGAGAGGTGGCACTGGTGGCTGAGGAGGCGCCTGCTGCTGCTGCATGGCCCGGGCTTGTGCTGCTCCGCTACTGCCAAACATTCCACTGGGCATCTACAGACATCGAAAACTGAATGAATGTTTTGCTTATACTGTGTGTTAATTAGTGTTTTCCCTGTTCCCTGTTTATTAGTATGTACTAATAAGCTATTGATTGTCATTATGCCTCAGCACCCACCAACCACACCTACGTATATCCAGTCATTTTTACTCCCTTTTCTTTCAAGCTCAAATATTTACTAGCTTTAATAAAGATAAGTTAGTCACTTCCAGCTGGATAAGAAACAGCTCTACCCACATTGGACATTTTAAAATATTGCCATGCATAGCTGTCAACTGGTTAAAATCACAGCTACAACAGAAACCCAAGTGGAGTGGTTGTCGCTCCAAATGGGAATGAAAATGTTTCAAATGCTGAGAATATTTTGCGAATCTAACCCTGCGCTCATGACGTTTTTGGTGTAAGTGCTGGGTAAAATGGGTGTACGCTGGATATCTGGTTCAGCCATGCAGAATTTAGAGCCCTGAGCTCTGTCAAGATGGACACTTTCATTTGATGCCATTTATGCTACCTGTCTGTTGTTCAAGTTTTGCATGGCCAGCCCCGGATTGCCCTGTCCCAGACCCTGCCCAGGCAGGCTGCTGTTGGCCAGGGGGAGCTTCAGGCTGGGGGAAGGCAGAAACGGTGATGGGGGGGTATCATCCACCAAAACACCATCCTGAAGAGAGAAACAAAAACCTCATCAATGCCACAGCCCTATGGGCTCTTCGTGTTGTGTTACAGTAGGGGTTTGGGAGGTACTATACCTTGTCAAGGAAGGGGCTACGGTCAGAAGGGTCCTTGGACAGGACAGGGGGGCGGCACAGCAGGGTTTTGTTCATGCCATTGCTGTAATCAGTCATGCCCATGCCCCGCTTGTCCAGCTCTGTCTTCTTCTCCAACAGAGCACCTGAGAAGAGACAGGAATGCACAGAGGTTAACGAGTACGTAAGCCCTCATTTTTAGCCTGTCCCCTCTCACTTACATTTTTAAAAAAGGTGAAAAAAAAGTTGTATTGATGACGAGGACAGCGATGGTGTTGTGGGTTGACTGAAGGTGTCAGCTGCAGTAAAGCACCTTGCCCTAGTTTCTCACAAGTCTATCCACAGAGTTTAGCGGGCTGACATTGGCATGTCACCTTTCCCCTCGCCTGTCTCAGTTTATTGGCCAATTTATTCTGTATATATATACTTTTTAATCTGTTCTATAACGTGTATTGCATTTGTATGTACTGAATGTGCTATATAAATCAAGTTTGACTGACTGCTATTTAACCCAATGCGTACTGGCAGGAAAGCAAAATGGCTGCAAATGGGAGCTGTAACATTAAAAGGGAATCAGTCAATCACCATCTTCAACATTACCTGTCTGTACATGTTTAAAGGATAACACTCCATTAGCATCTATAAATAATACTGAGCCATCTTCTGTATGTTTCTGAAATGCTGCTGAAACTGTGTCCACTGCCGACATCACTATCAGACAATCTGTGAATATGAAAATTTACCTCCTGGGTTTGCTGAAAGGCTGCACTGTATATAAAAAAATGCAAATAACATCACTACATTATTCTGCTGTACGTAGTGTTGTCATTCACATTTTCATACACAGCTTCATGTAGTAATCTGTAATTTAATCACGTAATTTGTATATCCTTATACAATGCAGCCTATGAGCAAACACAGCAGTAAGTTTTCATATTCAACAACTGTCTGCTAGTGACGTCACCGGTGCCTTTTCAAAGATGCACAGAGAAGACTGCTCAGTATTATGGCTGCTAATGGAGTGCTATCCCAACAAAATATATATATAGAGAGAGAGAGAGAGAATGTTGAACATTATGACCGTTTCCCTTTGAGTAAAGGCAATTCCAATCACAGTATTCACAACACATATGGAGAACCTTGAGCCACAGTGGAGACTTACTCATGGCCTGGTCCAGGTTCATGTTGCTGCTCTTCAGAGCCTCCTCAGCAGGGTCTCTCTGTAATACATGGCAATAATAACCACTGTAATAAAAGTGCAGCGAATAATGTTTCACTCATAGCACAAAAACGGTTTACTTGTGATACATATACTTAACAATATGTATTATTGTTGAAAATAATACATATTCTTATTGTATTATTCTTAACATAATAATATTAATCTTAATAATTATAACAATATTCTTATAATATTAATATCAATAATAATCTATTATGATACATAATTTTCATAATAATAATATTAATAATTAATAATACAACTTTTCATAATAATATAATAATATTCTTATACATATTTTGACATGTTAAGAATATGTATAAGAACACATATTCTTAACAACAGGCAATATTGCAACATCACCAATCATGAGTCAAAAGCAAATTAAAGAAAATAACCAAACGCTTTTTTTTAATCAAGTGACAATACTTATTATTTTGCCGTTTTTTCCAGTATTTTTATTCTGTAGTCTTCTATCATATAGTCTTAAAAAAACATCCCGGATAGCTCAGTTTCAAGTTTATTTGTCATATATGAAAAGTAAGTTTACACTTATTCTCATAATGAAATTATTTTTTTTTTTGGTGGCTTAACACACAAGTGGAAAATAAAAGCACTTAGAGAAATCAGCGTGTATCTTGTAAGTAGCAATTTGCAGTGCATGATCTTTGTTTATTTCCCCTCCATAACAATGTAAATGTACGAGATTATTCTCTTGCGGTAAAATCAATTTTAACTCTGATGCTCGGTCATGTCATTCAATCTGCTGCACTTATCTGAGCGTACCTCCTTAACTGGCCATTAGGAGTCTAGTGATGCACACAAACACATTCACTTTGACCTGTAAACATGAAGACAGGCATATCTCTAATTCTGAGGATCTAGTTTTAATATCTATTTTACTCTGGTTTGTGAAGATTTAGATTTATTGCTCTTGTTATTGTAATAAATACCACTTGGCTGGGGAATCACTTTCAGTACTTCCTACTTGTCAGGGTTTACATGCTGCTGCTCTGATGACCCAGTTTCTCTATGGGGATGATTTGATTTGTGCCTTATCTGATCTGAGCATAATAGTCAAGACTGATTTTAGGAAAAGAAGATGGACTGAATAAAGTTTCAGCTGGATTCAAGGAAAGAAGTTTGTGTAAAAACTGACAAGTGTCTGTGCAATTACGTATTTGTAGTGAGTGGTATCTGTGTTGGAGCCCAAAACCCACACTGAAAACATGTACTGTCTAACTTACTGGGAAGCCCATGTCAGTAAGCTGTTTGATGAGACGGTTCATGATCCAGGCCTCGTCTGGCTTGTTGCCCATCTTCGCCTGAACACACACCAGGGGAAACCTTGTTTATTCAACTGACAAACACTGTTCTTTGTGGTCACACTGCTGTTCAAGTGTCAAGATAAAGCTGTGTTTGGTGCTAAGTGACCTTGTCCGCAGCTGATATCTGGTCAAATACAAAGTAGTTTTTGTCCACTAACCTTGCTTGGGACCTTTTTGGGTCCATTGCCCCAGGAATTGCAGGAGGAGCTGCTGTCCTGAGAGGTGGGGCTGTTCCACATGTCCCCATCCTCAGTATCCCATTGACTGGTTGTCATGCCCATCTCCTCTCCTCCACCTCCCCAACCATCTTGCATAGGTTTTGGGCCTGTTTAGATGGGAGAGGCAGTGGTATAACATATTGGTGGACAAATTTCAAATTGTACAATTAGGCCAGCAATTTAATATTGCCCATGCACAATGGTAATCACAAGTCATTCATTTGGTGAAAATGCTGTTTTGGGGACAATAATAATGGTCTTTTCATTTTATTGTGTCCCACAACGTCTTCTCTCCTTTTAAATTTGCCTGTTAATTTACAAAATTTACACTGTTAACTTACAAAAACCACAAACACACCACATGAAGTTGCCTTTGCTTCCCTACCGCCACTGGCTGGCTGTATGACCCTTGTGATCAAGTAATGAGCATCAAAGCCTTTAATTGCGTGAGAAATTCGTTGAAAGGGCTAAAATTAATTTCAAGCACAATCCATATACACCAAGGTTCCATGTCAAGACTTAATATAGCCTTCTTTTTTTTTTTGGTCACATGAGCTGGCTGACGTGTTTCACCATGTGCCTTCATTAGGGCAAAGGTCAGGAACATCAGTATTTTTACCAAGTGTTAACAGACAGAGTAGCTTGAAAAATATTCACACGATACTGAGTCCAAACAAGAAAAATTCTGGGATACTGATATAATAAATTTAAGTCATCACAACTCTGCTGGTAACACCAAGTCTGTCTAGTTAAGTCTATTATGAGATAGTCAAAGAATACGTATGCCCTAGCTGTCTTTAATCTAACCTGCCACCTCTCCTGGATCTCCCTTGAAATGGCACTTGATTAGCCATTCTACGCTTGAAAAAAGACAAAGACAAACAGTCCATCACATGAAAGCTATTTTTATTTTTCTACACACCAGTGTACCTTGCAAATGCTCAAGCATTTTCAGAGGCTGTGCAGAATGCAACTTTTAATATGACCACGTGGGGCCACTGTTGCCATTTGACAACACTCGTCTTCCCCCTCCATTGCAACGTTTCAGCTGAACTACACAACTGTGGCTTGGGATTGCTTTAACACCTCCAATAGCACTAACAAAATATTCCAGTATCAGCACAAATCGAAACAACAGAGAAGAAATTTCATGTTTTTCACTTAACCAAGCATATCTTTAGACACATACACAGCATGACTGTACAAGATACCAAACCTAAACTTGAAAACACTTGCAGCCCTTCTCAAGCAACTGGGTACATTTCAGCATTTTAATGCATCATTCCTTCCCTTCATTTTGTTTCTCTCCTGTAGCTTGCTTCCTTAAAAAAAATAAAAAAAGTTTACATATCCCATTCATCTGTGGATATTACCTTGCTTATTGGGTGCAGAGCCTGACACTCCATTGGACCTACTGAAGGGTCCAGAGGGCTCATGGCTACCATCTCCCCATCCTCCCATACTCCCAGGTGGCTTGCCCCAAGCAGAAGTGCCATTGTCCACCGCTGACGACGGGGCTGCTGGCTCTCCCCAAGCAGGCTCTGACTTGGACTGAACATTAGGAAGCTCTCCCCAACCTTGGAAAGAAAAACGACAAGGTAAAGCTTTGAATAACAACAAGGGCCCAGTCAATAACCAATCGGTGGAACGTTCTCCCCAGTTTTGCAGGGATGAACGGAGGCAGACTAGTTTAGAAATTGAGTCATACCATATATGCAAGTAGCATAGACTCAGTTAAGTTAAACATGTGCGCCATCTCTAAAAATATTTTTTATGTAGTTCATTTGCATTAATTTGTCTCCCACCCTAAACCAAACGATGACTTTTACCACTGAAAAGCACAGAGCTGAAAGAAACAATTGCTATTGAAATCTTTACCTCCAAGTTTTTATAATCTAAGGGCCCCTGTGATGAACTAGAGAGACATGTTAATCATAGAGGCAGTCCAACAGTACACCAGTCAACTGGAACAGTGCCATGCTGTCTATATATAGAGGCCTTTACAGACTGCCTCCTCTTCTGACGACAGGCCTTCGACAGGCATATTCTGACCTGCCAGGTTCTGTGTGTGTGTGTGTGAGAGAGAGAGAGAGAGAGAGAGAGAATGTAAGAGGAGTGGTGAGATGATACGAGTAGCTCTTGCCAGCCAGTGCACACCAGCTTAACTGCTGGCATGCTTCCAGATCTCTCTCTCTCTCTGTCTTTCATGTCAATAATTTTTTTGGTCCTTTCGCCATCTATTTCCCTACATCTCTGCTGAACCCTTAAACCTCCCACTGCATCTCCAATTTCTCTTTTTCTTGGCTGATGTGAAGGCCTTCTGGTGTGTGTGTGTGCGTGTGTGTGTGTGTGTGTGTGTGTGGTGTTCCTCTCTTAAGAGCTGGTCAGCAGGCTCTCTGGCTGGTGCAGGGCAAAGCCATAACAGCAGGGAGCAATGGTCTCACTGATAACCATAACATGATAAAGCAAGAGGGGAAGCAGTGTTAACCACAAAATCTCTGCCATGTCCATCTGTATAACCTTTGTCTTCAAAGTGACTTGTTTGACCTGGCTGCAGTTTGAACTTAAACCTACAACACAGGGCTTTTATAATGTGTAAATGATTATTAAGAGGACATAATAATACTTCTCTGCAATTCCTCATATCAAATAATCTCTGCAAAGAATAGCTTGACTCAGATGAACACTTATTTGTAACGTCAATATTCTATCTATTGCAGATTGGTCACAAATTTGCCCCTTAAGTTTTGCCTTCACTCGTTTCTCATTCACTGAGGCGACCATAAGCTTTAAGACATTCAAAGACTTCACAACTGTCAGTAAAGAAACTGACTCTCGAAAAGGCTCATATTTCATGGATAAACTAAATTTGTCTTGATTTTCATAATGGAGATCATACTGTTTTGGGAACATGAAACTTGGACAATGCAAGCCTCCACTTCAAGTATCAAAACAACGATGACTAAAATCTTGTTCTTTTTTTGTACGATTTTTACACAGTGGCACCAACAGTAGCACCTGAATGTGTTACTCAAAAAAGCATCATTCCCTATTTGTGTTGGATAACTCACCTGGGTTGGCAAGTGGGGCTCTACCCTGCGGGCCCCCACCCTGGAGTGGTGTGGTGGTGTTGGGTGACCCATTGTTGTTGGCATGGTGCTGTGGGTGAGCTGAGGGCTGGCCATGATGTGGGTGGTGGTGCATGTGGTGAGGGTGGTGGTGATTGTTGTTGCTGGGGCCGACAGAGTGATTGCTGTTGTTGTTGCTGGACATCACCATTCCACCATTCTTATTGGGTGGGGGGAGGCTGTTGCTTTGGTTACAGCTGGGGTTGTTGCGGTCCCACATGTTGACGGTCTTGTTGTAGGTACTGGGGTCACCCCAGGTAGATGTGCCATCATCAATCTCCATCTTCCTGCGGATGGATGGAGGGGAGGGCTCTTCCCAACCAGTGGGTTCCACACTCTGGTCCTGTTTACTGACACTACTCCAGCTGGCAGTGTTCTGCTTCACAGAACTAGGACCACCCCAGGACCCCATGCTGCCTCCTCCTCCACTGCCAGTGCTGCTGCTACTGCTGCTTTCCTGGGGTTTAGAGGAGCCCCAGCCTCCCTGCGCTGGGCCATTGGCACGCGGGGTCTCACCCCAGCCATTACCACTCACAGCAGGGGGAGTTTTCCCCCACCCTCCTCCTCCATTTCCTGCTCTGGGGCTATCCCTCCATCCGTTGCCTCCTCCATTACCTCCTTCTCCCTCCCACATGCTGTTAGAGGAGCCATTCTTTTTAACTTCAGTCTCTACCCAGTCTCCTGCACTAGAGCTGTTGGAGCCTGCGCTGCTGTTTCCCCAACCATGGGAGCTCTTGGGCCCCTCTCCCCAGTTAGTACTCTGACTCTTAGTGACGCTGTCATCCCAGCTGGGTGACTTGTCCTCGGAGCCCCAGGATGACGGGCCTCCACTTTTGGGGCCATTGGTAGACATGGTTTCGCCCCAGCCACTGGTGGTGACATTGGGAGCTTTGTTCAGCTGCTGTGGGGGGTCCCCCCAACCTGATCCAGCCTGGATTGACTGGGCTGGAGGGGCTCCCCAGCCAGAAGTTGCTGATCCACCAGAGCTGGCAGTCTTCTCCCCAGGCCCAGGCCCAGGCCCAGGCCCAGGCCCAGGTCCAGGTCCAGGTCCAGGTCCAGGTCCAGGTCCAGGCCCAGGCCTTTGGCTGTGGCCCATGTTAGCATTGATGGTGCCTCCATTAGCAGATGAGGCTCCTGCACTGGAGCTTGAGCCTCTCCAGTTATCAGAGCTGCTCTCGCTCTTCCCACCATCAGAGCGTGCTTCCTCCATTTCCCAGGCAGTGTGCTGACGGACGGGTGTCTGACCCCAGCCCGAGTTACACAGCACCCTGGGATCCAGGTCCTGGCGGGGTAGCAGAGGGGGGACATCTGCGCTGGACAACCTGTCTCTGTGGCAGGATCGGCCCTCATTGCTGTCCCCACTGCCTTCACTGGCCGGGGCCTTTCCAGGCTGCTGGCCCCAGGAGCCAAGTTGCAGCTCCTTGCCCAAACTAGAATTGCTGGCTTCTGCAGACTCCCAGCCTTTAGAATCTTCTCCACCACTAGTGGATTTGCCCCACTCACTCCAGCCTCCATTTCCACTACTCCCAGTTCCACTGCCTTGACGGCCCCAGGTGGAAAGGCCTCTGGTTGGACTTGAGTTCCAGCCTGAGTCCTTAGGGGAGTCAGCTGCCTTAGTGTCTCCACTCCCCCATACAGAGCTGCCTGTTGTGTCTCCATTGAGCTGGGAGGACTTAGTAGGTGACTGGCTGCCCCAGCCGGGCAGCCCATTGTTGGGGTTCATGGGCTCCTGAGCTTGCTGCAGCTGCTGCTTAGTGTGGTTTGGCCCATCACTGTTCAGATTAGCAGGCTCCATGCTGAAGGACACATTGGAGTTAGATGAATGCTGCTGATCACTCTCGTCGGGACTCATCATACCACCCCAACCTCCTCCATTTGAATCCCCTCCTCCCCCCAGGCTCCCATTTCCCATGTTTCCATTGCTATTCATTCCTGGTGGGAGGGATGCACGGTTGGATACCCCATTAAGTCCTATGCAGCCACCCCCACCAGCCTCTTGGCCCAAAACAGGCCAGGCAGATGGGTTGGCATTGGGGTTGAGATTCAAGTTGAAGTTGGGAGAACCCCAGCTATTGGGAGCGCCAACTCGACCACCATTCATATTGTCCTGTTTATCAGAACCCCAGCCTCTACTGCCACCTATGGTGTTGGTTGCCCCAGGGACTGTCATCATGTTAGCATTAGCTTTCAGAGAAGAGTAGTGGGCCTGCTGGCCTGCAGCCCCCGTGGCCATACTCATACAACTACTACTATTACTACTACTACTACTACTACTACTATTACTACTGCTACTACTACTGGTGGTGGTGCTAGTGGCAGTGTCTGGGTTGGATTTAGCAAAGCCTGAGGGGCATGCTGATGCTGCGGGGCAGCTGACAGAGGGCCAAGCTTCGGTGTCGCTGCCCTCAACGATCACTTTGTCCCAACTGTTGGTGCTGGAAAGGGTGTCAACTGGAAAGCAGGCTCCCCAGTGGGAGGTCTCATACTGGGCCCCAGGGCCACTCTGGGGGGATGCTTCTGTAGAGAGGCAGAGAGGAAGGGCAAAACGGAGGGAAGGGCAGGTGAGAGAGACAGAGAGAGAGAGAGAGAGAGAGAGAGAGAGAGAGAGAGAGAGAGAGAGAGAGAGAGAGAGAGAGAGAGAGAGAGAGAGAGAGAGAGAGTGCATGGGGGAGGGAGTGAGGAAGACAGTCAGTGGGAGTTGGAGACAAGAGATGGAGGGAGAGGGTAGAATTTGAAGAGCGAGAGAAAGCTCTCAGATGGAAACAAACAGATAGAGGGGGTGGGAGACAAAGAGAGAGAGGGGATAACAAAGGGAGAGGGTGATATAGAGAGAAAGAAAGACAAAATAGATTAGGCTACACTTAGAAGACACCATGTAATACAATCCCTTTTAGCTCCAGGACCAATTTTATCTCCTTGGTTGGTTACTGCTAGCTATCAGACAGGAAGAGATGGTCACACTCTTGTGCTTCCACCATCCCACACATAATCAGAATGCACAGCAGAGCGTGCCGCATGTCATATCAGCTATGGCACATCCATATATCCCTCCTTTGGCGCAGTCAGCCAAACGGAAACAGGGAGAAATGAGGCCCTGCCTCTCTTTTCTTTCTCCATCCCTCTTTACTCTCCATCTCATGCCCTCCCCAGCCCATGGGATGCCATCATCCACTTTGTTCTTTTCATCAACTTTTCATTCCTTCTCCTCTTCCTGCTTCTCCCTCTCTCTCTTTCAACAACCTCATCTCGCTTCATGCCTTCTTTCTCTCTCTCTCTTTCTCTCCAACCTCATCTCTCTCTCCAGCCTCATTTTTTCTTTACCCCCCTTTCTCATATAACCCTTCAATAAAACTTCTTTTCCCTCCTATTTCCTCACTCATTCAGTATTTCCTCTCCCTTTCTCCCTCCCTCCCCTCCCTTTCTTTCTCAGCCCCTCCCCTAATCTGAACTACAACAGTGAGAGGCCCATCAGTCTCTATCGCTGCTCCCCTGGCTGGGGTTGTGAAGGGAAGCCCAAGTGGAACGTTGCTCATTTATTGGAATGAAACTGGGACGGCTCCCCATCCATCACTCCCTACGCCCCAGCAGGCCTGTTCCTCCTCCAACTGCCCTGCGCAACCTAGCCAACAACCTCCCCCTCACCTCTGTTAATATGTGGGTAGGTTCCACAATAGTCTGGCTATCTTTCACTACCTACATGCATATGCACGCGTGTGCATGTGTGTCTGTGTGTGTGTGCACACTTCAATATCAATCATTTTGACACCGCTAGGAACTAGGGACTGTAGGGCAGCAGGAAACTTATTTCATACTTTTTGGTCTCAATGTTTGAAACTTAATGTACACAAGAGAATATAGTGGACTGATTTCCCTCCATTTCCTGGCTGATTTTAAATCAGCCACTCAGGTCAGTATCATTTAAACTTGGAAGGTCAAATACTAAGCAGCTCATTTAAAAGAATAAAAATGTCCTCAAAATAGCCAGTGTGCCTGCATACAACCCCCAACTCCCAAAAACCCCCCGCCAAAAACAAGGCAGATTTTGCAACGATTCTCGACACAGCATGCTGTCACACACAAGCAATCTCATTAAGCACACAAGCATCCCATCAATTGGAGAACTAATAATAGTCTGATTGGATGCTATGAGGGGGTAATCAATCAGTGGAAGGCAGTTAATCAATTTTCTTATTAATGCCTGTGGGGCAGAGCAGAGAGATTATTGATCCAGCATGCAAACAACGTAAACACCAAGTTAGCCCTGTGCACTGGGCCAAAAAACCAATGAGGATTACTTCCATGCTTCATCTTACTAGCTCACAGGCTAGCAAGGCATAAGAAAGAAGATAAGTATCCAGTTATTCTGGGAAGACAGAGGGAACTGATTGTTTGATATCAAAAAATCCAGTTTTTACATCTGAACGATGGGTTCTACATAGCTTTGGTGATATAGCTTACTCATCACCAACACAGAGGGGTTAAGCAGTAACATAATACAGGCTACATGATACCTAGGCTGACGTGAGTCAGAATTCCTACCATGAAATACATGTCCGCTAAGCTCATAAGCTGTCTGCCATGGCCTCACACATGACAGAAACACAAGGCCATCTATGAGATAATGCATTTCCCTTTTTTCCCCCCAAAGAGCCTTAAAGCCTCACAGACTACCCCCCCCAGCAGATTCAGCATGTGCCTGGCTCACTAACCTTTAATTACCCGGCCCAGGCTGTGCGTTTGTTAAATATTAGCCTTGTTTGGCAATTACGTTGCCTTACCTTCTATTAAACTGCTATTAGCTTCCATCAGATCGTTGCAGTGATTTACATAATTGCTAGAAGTTATCCATCACGAGATAAAGACCCAGTGGTCAAAACAATCCCATTAGATGAGGAAAGAGTCCATTTGTTTGAAGTACACACACCCACACACACACACATTTACGCTGACAGATATGTAGCTATAAGATACAAGCAGTACACCGCAGTGCTTCTGCATCCAATTTTCCCCTCAGCGTACTTATCTCCCGTCCCCAGGCGCCCTTATCGCGCAGGGTCGCCAGAGTGGTGGCACACACATGCACCCTCACACACGGCTGTATACTCAAACACTATAAGCTACTGCTATTCTTTATGCTCAGTTTGCAATCAGTTCCACACAGAGAGGAACTACTGAGCGCACACAGAAAACGAGATCCCTCAACTCTTACACCATGCAGTTTTTCAGGCTTTCATCAAAGTTGTGGAAGTCAATCAAACTTATGAAAGAATGAAAGAAAGAAAAAACAAGACACGCTCAGCTCAGCTTTCCCCTATTCTTTCACCCAAATAATTCAGCCTTTACAGGGCTCCAGACGCCAATGTGACTAGCTTTTTAATTTTGTGACCGTTTTTTCTGACAGTTGCCAGTGACCACCATTATCCACAAGCAAAAAAAAGAAAAAAAAAAGAAATGGCCATACGTTTTGTTTGTGTACTGAACTCTCATTTCTTGCGCCTGCACCTATCTGTTCTATCGCGTGAACTCCTGTATGGCTTCCATTACATAAACTTCTCTGCACTCCTGTCCTGCGGTGGTTGAAGCGTCGGCTGCACAGATGAACAGAAACAGCGGTTGAAGATGGCTTAACGTCACGTTTATCGGGTTAAAAGTAAAGCCCCTTGAGGCAAATTTGTAATTTGTGATATTGGGTTATACAAATAAAATTGACTTGACTTCGAGCCCCAAGATAGTCCAACCTTGGGGGTCGTCCCAGGTCATCCTCTGTGTGCAGTTTGCATGTTCTCCCCATGTCTGCATGGGTTTCCTCCGGGGGCTCTGGTTTCCTTCCACAGTCAAAAGACATGTAGGTCAGCTGAATCGGACATACTAAATTGTCCCTAGGTGTGAATATATGTGAATGTGTCAGCCCTGTGATGGTCTGGCAGCCTGTCTAGGGTGTCCCCACGCCTGCCGCCCAATGACTGCTGGGATAGGCTCCAGCATCGCTGCAACCCTGAGTAAGGATAAGCGGTTTGGATAATGAATGAATGAATGAACTTTATGAACAATGTTTAATTTAGCTCAATGGAGTTTGAATTTTGAAGTTAGATGTAGGCCAGGGTTCGAATTATGGGGGAGCTAAGGGGAGCTCGGCTCCCCTGAAAGAGATATGAGCTCTGAAAGCCTACCTTCGGGGGAGCTCTGAAACATTGTCTGAAATATTGTTTCACAGGTTATAGATTTTTATTTTTCTGTACATCAAGTTTCCTTTAATGAACAATAATAGTAAAAAATATGCCAATGTTGTGTTTATTCACTCATTACATTCCAATTTCTGAACATTTGTCTCCGCTATAATAAACATCATGCCGTCTATTCCTGCTGTGGCCATACATGCGTGGCAGCGCACTCAAAAAAACAAAAATTCACGTCACCACTTGAACTTCTTTTTACTGAGTTGGCCAGCTAACAAGTTAGCTAATGTGGTATATGAATGGTAAATCGCTAGAAAACGGTGATTTTATTCGGTAATTTTGAACGGTCTATGGATGAGTAGTCAGAATGTCAAAAGAAGACCCCAGGCCCCTGTGGTGGTTTCTGATTTAAAGTAAGAATCAGGGAATTACTTGCTCGAGCTGTGCGTTTGTGAGGACTAACCCTTGTCCTATTTACATTTTTGTTATAATTGTTACGTGATTCTGTTCCCTAACTGCGATAAAACTGGTCTATTCTGTTTTACCAAACTGTGGTCCGTCCCTCACTCACTCACTCACTCATGGATGACCTGAGAGGGACATTCAAAATTCATTGGAATAATAATAATCTAAATTGTCCCTAGGTGTGAATGTGTGTGTATGTCAGCCCTGTGATGGCCTGGTGGCCTGTCCAGGGTGTCTCGCTGCCTGCTGCCCAGTGACTGCTGGGATAGGCTCCAGCATCCCTGCGACCCTGACAGCAGGATAAGTGGTTTGGATAATGAACGGATGGATGGACTATTTTCCTTCCACCATTGCAGTGGGCTCTTATCCCTTGCAATACATTGTTCACCAAAATACACAAGTACCTAATTCCTCACCATTTCTTTGTCAACACCATCTTCTTCTTGACACTGTCTTCCTCGTTGCTGTGCCCCTCTGACTCTGAGCCCAGCAATACGCCCAGCACAGACATTGGCCTCGTCTTTGAAACTTGTGGTTGGACACTGGCTGAGTCATCCTGCTCCACACTTGTCTGCTGAAGCTGTTCCTTCTCACTTCTTTTGGCTTAAAGTGCAAGAGTCTGAACTTTGACTAGCAATTTTAGGATATCATCTGATGACAGCAACTTTAGCGTATGAAACCTGGGGTCAAGGTCAGCAGCAATGACACACATTTTGACCATCTTCTCTCAATGTGGTCTCGGCCCCCCACCTTGAAACTATCTGCTGTGCTGTCTTTATGGATGCTCAATAATCCAGGTAAGAAAATCAAAGAAAGAAAGTTGAATCAGATCATGTGGACAAGTTTATTGAGAAACGTTTCATCACTCATCTAAGTGACTTCTTCAGTCTCAACTGATTGCAGGTATCCCCACCCTTATAAACAATACAGTGGCATAACGACGGAAACCAATGATCAGTTTCATATGCAAACTGCCGTGAGCATTAACTAGAGTTTCAATGGCAATGTGTACTATTCATAGAGGATTGGGGAATGGTTGCAATCACAGCATTGTAAGATGGCAACAGATGTACTCTTAGGCCAGAGTACAGGCGACAGGAGAGACGTTGGGTATACTGAGAGAAGGATGCGGAAGATGGAGCTGCCAGGCAAGAGGAAAAGAGGAAAGCCAAAGAGGAAGTTTATGAATGTGGTGAGGGAGGACATGCAGGTGGTTGGCATGACAGAAGAAGACGCAGAGGACAGGAAGAGGTGGAAATGGATTATCTTTCAAAGAAGATGATATTAATAATGATAATAATAATATATGCGGGAGTTGCATATTCTCCCCAGGCCTGTTGGTGTGCAGTAGCTGTCTTTGTGTAGTGTGCATGTTCTCCCTGTGCTCAGGTGGGTTATCTCTCAACTAGGGGCCTTTCTGTGTGGAGTTTGCATGTTTTCCCCATGCTCACATGGGTTTCTTCAAACATCAAAATGAACCCCAATAAAACATGCAGAACACTCTCCTGTCCTGTCCCTGGCCACGACATGGATATCTTCCTGGAATTGGTCGCCAGGTGCTGCAGGAGAAGGTTGCCCACTGCTCCTGGCTGCCCCTGGAGGAAGGGCAGCAGGATGGGGGAAAATGCAGAAGGAACATTTCTTCAGCCACCACTCACTGTGTATGTGTGTGTTCTAGCGTGTAGCTTTAAGACAAATAAAGTCTCTCTTCTCTCTACTTTATGAAACATAACAGATTTCTCACTGTGCTTTGGCTGCAGAACAAGAGCTCCCCCACGTGGTGGGGGAATAGCTACATTCTTCCTGTCTATAGAAACAGTGTCCCCTCCTGGAGCTTTGTGAGAAGATGTGATATAAAAAGGACTGGGCTCATCTCCAAAGTCAACCACCCTGTCATAATCCATATGGCTATAAACCAAATTCTTCAAATGCATGATTTAATATGACATTTTGAAGAAAATTTTCGAGGCCTCACATGTTTTAAATCTAACAGAACTCTGTGCGTGTGTATAAGTGTTTGTCTCTCTTTTGGAGTCTGCACTTCACGAAGGCTGGTCTGGCATCAATTTCAGATCCCTTACTTTGGTGCACGCCTACTTGTCATCCATCCAAGACTTTGGAGAAAGGAGCAACCCAATAGAACATAACAGTTGGTTTTTTCAGTAACAGAGCAAGCTGTCTGTAGCTGCTAGGTGTTTGCTTTGCTCCAGCCAGAGAGAAAAACACAACGGCACGAGCAATTCAAAGACGCTGATGTCACACCTTTGCTTTCTGTTTCGTGCTCGCCTGCTGGGGTGCCATTTTATCAGACCTGAAACACAGCCAAGAAGTCGAGAAGCTTGCAGCCTCAAGAATATTTCACTTACTCCCCGTTGGTTTCGCTAGCACATGGCTCTTTCACTGAAGTGGGGGAAAAAATAGGTTGCATGATAAATTAACCATACACTAGAAAGCAGTATCCTTCTTTTAACATGACTGTCACAAATAGACAGCAAAACACACACACACACACACACACACACACACACACACACACACACACACACACACACACACATCTAAATAGGAGAGAAAGACAAGAGACAAGAGAATTCTGGTGTCTGGATGTAACAGAAAAAGGGGTCAGTCAGGGAGAGAGACGGAATGGAAAAATACCTGAAGAGAGATGCACAGGCGCCATCCTGAGAGGAGTTAACCCAGATCAGTGCAACGACAAGGATCAGTGGCAAAAGTGTTCAACGTGTTTGCTTGCAGCCAGCTAGAAAACGCAACTCAACGAGTGGTCGTAGACTAGAAAAGTGCTATTTAAAATGCAGTCCATTTACCATTTACAAAACCTCTGACACTCCCAAGGCCCAAGACACTGCTGTTGTTGGCTAAACCATGCATATAAAGTGTAAATATATCTATATACAGACAAACAGACAGATAGATAGCATGCAGACACATAAAGCATAAGCATGAAAAAAGTATTGCTGAATTGGCAGTGGGAGGGGTGGGGTGAGACTGAACATGAAAAGGAAGGGGAACAATTATTTTCAGTCTCTGTTTGCATTCATGCGTCATTAATGCTGAGCCTCTTTTCATTCCAGTCGCAATTAGGGGAGCACTCAATCATTGTTCCATAAGATCATATGGGAATGAAAATATAAACAAAGGTGCTCTCCATGTGTCCAACAGAGAACAAGACAAATCATACTTGTGTCCGTGTGGATGCATTGTATGCATCTGCGCATGCAGGTTGCAGGTAGAGGCATGTAGGCAACACTGTAGGACCTGAACCAAAGCCAAGTAATAACAATAACTAGCTGATGCTCAAGCATGCCAGCGTGGCTTATCCTAAAAATAGCAACGTTAAACAACAACAGCAAGGCAGCATGATGCCAGCAAACCAAGCAGAGTTGAAGCAGAAATAAACAAGAGATGAGCCTCTGATAATGAGACTAACTGCGATTAAAGAAACTGGCAGGTGGCCAAGAACCGGCCTTGGAAAACAAAAGGCAGCGAAACAGAAAGTGAGGAGAGAACGAAAGCGATGGAAGGAAAGGGGTGGTATCTCTATTGGGATTAGTACTGGCAAAGGAAAAAAAGGCGGCAAGACGGCGTATTAAAGACAGAGAAAGAGGAAGGGCGGTGATGGTGCAAAACTGTATGGATGACTGTTTTTAGGCTTGTGACTGACAAGCTTGGTCACTTGGACTCCACACTGGACACGGTTACTCTCCTATTCAGGGGTGAGGCATTTTCAGAGACAAAACTGTGACAAAAAGCTCTGAATTAGAGGGACAGAAAGAAAGGACTTGGGGTATTTAGTACTCTTTAATCCTCCACCAAATTGCCATCCCCTTTCAGGGGACTTCCGTGTCCTACACAGATCAGAGATGGTATATAGTTACTTATTTTTCCAGAGGCCGTAAAGAAGGAAAAAACAAGTGACAGATCGGTCACAGGAGGGTTTAGAACCTCATCCTTCATGTATTTCTACATCAGTAAAAAAAAGAGAGACATTAGAAGGAAGGACAGACCACTGTGGCCTTTCTGGTTTCCTTGGTAGAGTTTGGACTAAGGGGCCACTAGAGGGTTCTCTCACTTTGTGCATGTGAGTGAGTGAGTGAGTGAGCGAGCGAGCGAGTGAGTGAGTGAGTGAGTGAGTGAGTGAGTGAGTGAGCAAGTGTGAGAGAGAGAGAATGAGCGCTGGTCTGTTTCTCACCCTGAGCTCATGGAAAAACCCTCACTGGCCTTCCAAAATACCTTGCTGGCGTCATTAGGGCCCCCTAGTGTTGTGAATATCTGACAATTTAAAGCCATGCAAATTACCCATGATCTAAGGCTTGAGTGCATAAAAAGAATTGGCCCACATATGAAGAAATAACATTGCAGAGATACTTTATCCCGCTTAAAAAGAGGAAGACACTTGGGCAACATTACATATGTCATTGTAAGTGTCATTAACACTTTGACCACTAGCTGCAACTGCAATCAACTGCATACCCCATAATTGAATTTACAGATCTTCTTTCCTTTCTGTTTTAAAAATTTAATTGTTTGCATTCTATCATACTCTGGCCTAACAAGAGATATATTGGTAGAAGCCACTTCTCTACCTGCAAATTAAAAAAAATTAAATGAGAGGGCCCATTGTGTTAATAGCTCCAGGCAGTGTCCCCTCTGGCTAGATATGCTATGTCCAGGGAAGCAGCTGGTGGGCTACAGTTCCCACAGTCTGCTTGACTTAAGAGACCCACACTCAAACACCTGCTACTGGAGAGGCAGCCCAGGAGGCTGCTGGCACGCTGGCTGGCTGCTCAAGACCACTCAATGTTCCCCAGTCAGCTGGAGAGATGGGGGGATGGTGATGGGAAGGACAGAGAAAGAGAGGGGAGGGGGTAGGGCAAAAGGGTCTCTGCCCGGAGCTGAAGACAATCAGGCCTAAATGGCGTTGTTAAGGAGTGGCGTGAACACATTTGTGTCTTGGGGGGTTGGTACTGCCTTAAAGACTTTGTGGCGTGTCTGTAATCTGACTATATACCATGCAACATAACATGGTATACTGTATGATGAGCACTGGTATGGTTCTTCAGGTATGATTACCAATAGCTCAAAGGGCTGCAGTGTAACTCAAAAAATTTAACAGCCAAGAACCCTCCATTCAAAACCTACACAGCTACAAGAAAGGAGGTGGCTTTGTATGTGAGTGAGTGAGTGAATGAGTGAGTGAGAGTGAGACGATGGGTGGGTATGTGCCTGCACATGTTCATGTGCACATTCCCCATGAACTCAAAGCCAGCTGGCCTGAAGGCCAGAAACAGATCGGACACAACTAGGTCAGAACAGCATGCTCTGACTGCTGTGCAACCACAACATGTGTGCCTGCTTGTGTGTGTGTGTGTGCGTGCACCTTTGTGTGTGTGTACACCGGCACACTTGTGCAAATGTTTAAGTATTTGAATAAAGGAGCTTGTTTAGTTTGTGTCATCACACCCCTTAGGGCCAAAGCAACCTTATGAGAGGGGTGAGAGACTGGTCCTTAAAGAGGCCCAACTGTGGAGTAGAGAGACTAAAATTTAAGATTACAATCTTTGTTTTGTGGTGATCAAACTTGATTTGGCCATACTTTCATTATGGCTCTACTCTCTCTGTACTATAATCTACGATGAATAAAACAGGTTGTCAGGGTTTCTTCAAATGCAGGGCATTCAACATTTAAACTACAAAGTCCAATCCATAAATTATCGGTGTCTGCACCATCATTACTATAGCGCCTGTGGCCCAGGGCTATTAACAGTGCAGACAGGAAAAAGAACAGGTTGGAATGGAAAGCCCCAAAGACCAGGAGGAGAGAAGAGGAGATAGTGGAAGCTGTATCCAGCCTTGGGCGGTTCTGCCACAGGCAGTGTTGTCCTGAGTCAACCTTTGGACAACTGGGGCGAAGTGCAGGCCTAGGAAGACAGCCACTATGCAAGTAGGATGATAACAAGGCCCCCACAAGGAATTAATAGGCAATACAGTCAGATTCTGGATTGTAGACAATTGGGAGCCAAGACCAGAGTGAGATATAATCTCTAATGAAATTTGACATATAGCTGGTCTTGTTCTGTCATCTTTGTTTGAGGCAGCTGAATACAGAGAACATCTAAGTGGTGAATGGAGATTTAGTTTCTGAAGAAGACATCTATCAAAAATAAAAGGGAAAAAAGAAACCCACTTTGCTCCAGTGAGCATTTCGTCATATAAAGGCAAGGATAAAGGCAATCGGTCTCAATCTTCCCAATTAAAATTTCTGAACACAACAAATGGGCTTGTAAACTTGCTGACACACAAGACAAAATCTTATTTCAAAATCAAAGCAAAGCTGCCGGCAAAACTTTTCTTATGATTCACTTCTGTTGAATTGAAGCTGATCCTGTTACGTCACCGCATCAGAATACATAATTAAAACTATTTGTGCGTCTGGGTAGTGTGGCAGTCTATTCCATTGCCTACCAACACGGGGATTGTTGGTTCGAATCCCAGTGTTACCTCTGGCTTGGTCGGGTGTCCCTGTGTCGAAAGGTGCAAAACAAAAAACGTTTATTTTTATTATTATTATAACTGTTATTATTATTACTGTGTCTACGGGGGGGAAGCTGGATGTGGGTATGTGTCGTGGTTGTTGCACTAGCACCTCCTCTGGTCAGTCGGGGTACCTGTTCGGGGGGGAGGGGGAATAGCTTGATCCTCCCACACGCTATATCGCCCTGGTGAAACGCCTCACTGTCAGGTGAAAAAAGCATCTGGTGACTCCACATGTATCGGAGGAGACATGTGGTAGTCTGCAGCCCTCCCCGGATTGGCAGAGGGGGTGCAGCAGCAACCGAGATGGCTCAGAAGAGTGGGGTAATTGGGGAGGAAAAAAAATGGGAAAAAATCCGCCCCCCTCCAAAAAAGAAATTGTTCTTGAGGAAAACAACTTCACATATGAATTGCTAAATGAGACCAATATTCAATTATTAGTCTGCTGTGGCAACAGTATTAGTGAAGTGCTGTTTAACATAACTATGCACTGTAATTTGTGGCATAGGCCCAAGTACAACAACGACCTAAAAACAGGATACAAGACAAGGACCATTTTCCACCATGATGGCCAGTGCAGAGGGTTTTTGCTAGCTAGCTAGTTAGCTTCGCTGCCACGGTTGCAGAAGATTTGTATATGGGATGCATGGTGCTCTCCACGCAAAAGGTGAGCAAGTAATGAGAGGAAGCCCAAAGATGAAAAGTAGGAGGAGATGGAGACGGAGACAGGGGGAGGAAAAATGATGAAAGGAAAGAGAAAGAGAGACAGAGAAGAGAGACACGTGAGAGATGCAAACAGATGCTCGTGATAGCTCAATCTCAAAGCGCCAGGCATGAATCACTGTGTGGTGCACTGCAGAGATATCCCTGCATCTATGTCTTCTAAGTGGCAACATGTTGTACTAGAGGACATTCATCTTTGTGCCTGTACACTTTATTAAGCAGACAGCAACTGCTATTTAGACAGAAACACAATAAAGCCTTTAGAAACAATGCAAAAATGAGATCAGCAAAATGCCCCAAAAAATATCTCGAGTCTTCATAACAAAAAACTAGCTTTCTCAAAAAACATGGACTTCCTGAGAAGATGCCTATTAAAATCCCTGTTGGTCAGGAATGGAGGGTTTGTAAAGAGTGTCTTGCTGCCACACTAAAGGTTTGGGGAACAATGAACATGAGTTCATGGTTTGAACATACTGACAGATATTGTAAAGTTATTGCCATTTATATTGTATTCATAGCGTGTGATAATTTCATTTAGACATGCTTTATTCATGTGCCTGCAAAACACTAGCAAGCACACAGTCAATAAGTAGCTTACAGGCAAGTCTGAAAGTGGCCACAGGTGAGTTCATTAAAAGACTACCACAGGCTGTGGAGGTCTGAGTGTGTACGCTTTTGTGTGTTCCCTTGTGTGTTTGGAGGCAAGAGCACTCTCATGCTACAACTATTACAACCATAGCTTGCTCGCCCCCCCTCCCGTCAAACTAAATACAAATATAATGAGAGAAAAAACAAATATAGCAGGGTTTTGCCAAGCTTTTAGCGGTTTAGATGCTAATATTGCTTGTGTGGCATGCTTGGTAAAGGATAGGGACTTGCACATCTTAATAAGGCAGTCGGCAACTTTTGAAAAGATACATCACCTAGGAAAGGAAAATCAAGAGTGACAGAAAGTATTTCTTGAAGACATTTGAGGCCAGAGTCTTATCTTTCCACTTTCAGTGACCCAGAAATGACTTCGACCCAAACACTTTGAAATGTTTAATACAAAACCCAGATTTTATTTGTGGATAGTTTACAGTGGCACTGACCTGGATGGTGTTTGCCCTCTGAGGATGTGGGACAGTTGGGTGGGGTGCTGCTGGTCGTGGTCGGAGAAGAAGAAGAGTAGGAAGATGAGGGCAAAGAGGAAGAGGCAGAGAAGGTGAGCGCATTAAAAGCTCCTGCAGGCAGTGGCTGGCCTCTCTTCAGTAGCTGCTTGTGCTCCTGCTGGCGGAAGCGTGGTGGCACCTCCCGGGGTGGGTAGCGAGTGCTGGCAGAGGACAACGGGCACTGCTGCTGCTGGAGGGGAGCTGGAGTTGGGAGCTGGGCACTGGAAGAGGCACGCTTGCCATTGCCAGAAGATATTGAGGAGGGGGGCAGAGTGGGGTTGGCGGGGTGGAGGTGGTGGTGGGGTGGGCTGGTACTGAGTTTAGTGGGAGTGGGCTCTGGCACTGAGTGGAGAAAAAAATACACACAGAAACACATAACCAGGTATTAATGCCCGGGGTAGCTCACAATTAATCCTCCATACAATATAGGGTTGGCACTGTCAAAGGTGGCCTTAATTTGTCCTTCCAATAAAGAATTAGTTCTATATGCTGATTTTTAGCTTCTGCCTCATGGTTACCGGTTGCCTCTGGCATCTTCCTCATCATTACTCCCATTTTGTGTGCTAAGAATACACAAAATAGGGGTCAATCCACAACAAAGTGGTGTGCTTCTTCAAAACAAATTTAATATACGAGTAGTAACCATCCAAGAACACTAATTGACCAGTTGAAAAATCCACTAATGGAATGAATGCCTGCAACGTAAAAGAACAGACTGACATCATTATTTAAGTTTTAAGGTTTGCATAAGTATTTTAATGAATGCTCCTGTTAGACCAATAAAAGGTTCATAATATGAAATAATACAGCAGATGATGTCTTGGACTCTTGTTGAGTATGGAACACAAAGCTAAATGAACAGCTCCCAAGTGTAGCTGTAAAGTGAATTTTCCCCATTCACCCCAAAACCTCCACCCTACCCCCCACCCAGGCTGTTGTTGTTGGAGCATATGCTATAGGCCCAGACAATACGAAAAGGGCATTTTACTTCTGCTGACTGAACATGCACACATGCACAAACACAAGCACACATGTACACAAATCCCAACCCTTCCCGTAATGGGCTGATGTGACCTTTTCCTGACCAGTTCATATGACCGGTGAGACATATAACAGAGCATTAGTGTGAAAGGTTTTAATATTTGCAGATTCTGGCTAGCTTGCAAGTTTGGCTGATAACGTTTTTTCCACTTAATCTTCTTTGTTGAACACAGAGGCTAAGTCAGCAGCAAACTACAAGCTGCCTCGGACCTTGGCTAAGAGCATGGAAGAGATCAGCTGTGGCTGATACAGGTGTAAATATGTATGCCCATGTTGTGTAGCATTAATTCCTTGTGTAGGTCTCTCATTTTAGGAAGCGTGTGGATGCTTATGTATTCATGGGCACAAGAAAACTATGCAATATATCTGTACCTTTTGCTCATGGGTGTCTGTGACAAGCGCTGTGTGATGAAGCACTACAGTGAATTGCTCCAAAAGCAAGCACGTGAATAGTTCATGATGTTGTTCATGATGATGATACTGGGAAGGGGGGGGCTGTCAAAAATTAATTCTACATCAATCTGACTTGATTTTGTCTGCACTTGAAGAAATGATGTATCTCCCATTCCAGCACTCTTTCGGAAGACTGATGGGGCAGATAGGTTTCTTCTGACACCACTGGTCCAGTTCTAACAAACCTTACGAAGACGCTGCATCTCTGAGCTACAGCATATAGTATTCAAACAACTGTACACTGATTGGCGTGGAGGGCGACTGCATTATTTGCTGAAGATCACGTTCACTGTGGTCTCGTTTCTTATATAATTCTTCCCAACAAACAGTGAGACAGGTAACACTCGAGAGGAGGGATACAAGAAAAGAGAAAAGGTGGGGTTGAAGAGGGCAAAAGGAGAAAGAATGAGCTACAGCATAGGGTTGAGTGTAAGACATGATTTCCCCCCCCCTTAAAAATCAGGATTATGTGAGAAATAGGGCAAAATTAAAACAAAGCTCGCACTGCCACCTCGCACAGACAATGTTAATTACAGCCTCAATCTAATTAGTGTGAAAAGTCTAAACTATTTCTAGGTTTCAGGCAGTGAAAGCCTGTCGCTGACAAATCTGTGTTGCAGTGTTGGAGATTAGCTGGGTATACACACAGACACACACACACGCATGCACACACAAGCCTATGCTGCAGCAATGGGGATTAAAGAAAATTCAGAGCGCTGAGGTATTCGTGGTGCCTGCCAAAAGCCCGTCCAATAGCACAGCCATAATCAGAGACCCTCTCGGTGAACACAACACTAATCCAGATGGCTGCCTACCTAGTAACACACACAGGGGGAAATCATACGCAGAAAATGCAGCCACGACATGTTGCCATGACACACAAGTTCAAGACACAAAGCATCTACAGAGAGAGTGAGAGTGAGAGTGAGAGAGAGAGAGAGAGAGAGAGAGAGAGAGAGAGAGAGAGAGAGAGAGAGAGAGAGAGAGAATGAAACACATATTTGGATGAGACAGAGAAAACTGACATGTTCCCCACCCCCAGCAATAGGTGGCTGGCTGCTTCCTCGGAGCTGCAGCTGGTAACGCACGTCACTGATTAAATTCAGCTCAGCCTGCCTGATGCCGCCTGAGCCAATCAGACGCGGAAAACACACCGCCCTGCCCCCTCGCTTCGGTTCCCCTCTGCCTCCCAATCCCCTCTCCCCTTTCTCTGTCGCTCTCCTTTTCCATCTCTGGCTGCTGGGCTTGATATCCCTCTCTGCTCTGTCCGCCATTACCTCATCCCCCGGTATCCCCCCCCCCCATCTCGTCTTTCTTTACATTTTGCCATCCGCTTTCTCTTCACCTTCTTTCATCCTCGTGACAACCCCACCCCACACGTGTCCTCTGCTGCCCCTGCCTATCTTTTTCCTCCCCTCTTTTACACTCTCTCCTTCTCCCTCCACTTAGTACCATTCGCCTGGCATGCCGTTTACTGCTGCCGTCAGTCCGTTACAAGAAGTAGGCCAATCTAGAAGAACCACACAAGAAGGCAGTCTCTTAATTTATGATTGCAACACAGAAGTGATTCAGACAACCCGTGTGTGTTGGTGTGGGTTGTTGTGGTAGGGTGGTTATAACAAACCGACAACTCCTCAATGTTATAAAAGGGCAAAAATAGCTTTCCCTTGCCTTACTATTTTTAAACAATTTAAACGTCAGAGAGACATGGTCGAACTTGAATGGCAACATTGAAAAAGTGAAAATATTACCTGAAAAACAAAACGGAAAACACATATTGCTAATCTAACAAACGTAACAAGGCCTATAAAACATGAAATGTAAAAAAAAGAACTGGAAATAAATATCAAAACAGTCCCAAACAACGACCGGAACTAAAAACTACTAGAAAGACCATGGGCAGTCAAAATGACCACCCCAGTTTTTAAACTCTATATTCTATCAAAATAAATTAATACCCAGTTGAGACATTAATGCATTACATATGTTAGTATGTCTGTTAAGAAACGACTGACACCAAAATTAACATTTTAACAACTTTAATACTATCCAAAGGAATTGAATAAAGTGCAGCTGGACTTGGTTATATATCCGTGAAGACGTTTCACCTCTCATCCAAGAGGCTTAATCAGTTCGTGCCTTTCTGACTAGACCAAGCTAGTCTGACTGGCTGGTGATGAAACTTAGATATTTAGCCTCTTTGGGGTCGTTATCAGAGCTATTGATGTCAATGGCTCTTTTGTCTTCCGATGTTTAGCAACGACGTCGTTACTAAACAAACACAAAAGTTATATACGTATATATAACCAAGTTATAGCTTGGTTATATATATATATATAACCAAGTCCAGTTGCACTTGATTCAATTCCTTTGTATAACTATGACCTGGATGAATGAGAACACTCACAGACAACTTTAATACTATTTTTCAAACAATTTAAAATGGCCGCTGTCCAACGCCTGTAAATACTGCAACGCCTCATGGTAGTCATGGTGTGTCTGAAACGGCATCTGTAACCAGACATGTTGGCAATAATCAAAAATCAAGTTTAGACTATTACTCTGCACTGGAGAACACTAGTGTTTCTAGGACAGAGCAATGAACTTTACGAAGGAAATGATGCGACCGACACACGTCGTAAATAGTGACATGATGTGCACAATAACGCGCAAATTACATGCGTTCATTTTGACCACTCATTGTCATTTTAGGTAGATCTTATCATAACTTTTTTTTTTTTGCAATTGATCTAAAACTCATTTTAATGCAAACATATGCAATTTTAGGGGCATTCAGGGAGTAGCAGGTCTGTATTTTTTTTCCCCACCAAGTTATTAAACTTTGAATATCCAAAACGGTCAAAATGACCAGCTTGGTCGTTTCTAGTGTTAAGTTACATTACACCTCCAAAATCATACAATAACTGTCCCTTTTACAGTGCCTGATAGGAAATAGCAGTTTTTATGCCAAGTAGCCAGGTAATGTGCAATCATCTGTAGGATAAGCTTATGTGTATCAACAAAAGACAGTCTAAAGAAGTGGAAAGAAAAAGTGTGCGTTTGAGTGTGTGTGTGTGTGTGTGTGTGTGTGTGTGAGGGAGACAGCATCTGAACAAACAAATGCATTTTTGTGAGGCATGTCATTTTGCAGAGGAGATATCCTTCTTTTAATCCATAATAGATCCCTAAAGAGTTTCGGGGGAAGGTTAAAAGAGAATAAAAAAAGAGAAGTGGGAAATCCCTTAGATGAGGCGGAGCGCCTGTGAAAGCGAAATGAGTCACTCAAGAGTATTCTGGTTACACTCACCGCCACTCAAAGGAAATTGAATCCACACAGAAATGGAGTGAGGTGGCAGTCTTTTTGCCTAATAAATTGGTTGCAAAGCAGCCCTGCAAAATAAACATGGTTTCCCCCAGCCCCTTGCACATATACACAGCCCACTGAAGCAGTGTCTTTTCCTGACCACAGATTGGCTGTGTCAAACAGGCAAGGTATTTTGTAAGGGCCCATTTTCCTCTCTTGAGGATTCTGAACAAATGTCAAGTTTTTCTTGCTCAATTTTCCAACTTGAATTTAATGAGACTGATCTGCTCCTTGGTCGGTCCTCTTTAGGGCCTGTTCTGACCTGGTATTTTGTATCCATATGTATGCAGATTGTGTCTAGATCTAGGTGAGACAGACTGCAGTTCAAATCTGGTATTACAATACATCTCAAATGCGTGTCAAAAGGCCACTCGTGATTGGATCTCAGGTCCCTGCTTAGTATGCAAATAACGCGCATGCAGCTTCTGTTAACATAATATACCCAACACAGACAATACATATGGGCATCTATTCTTTTCTTGTCTTACATCATGCAAACCAACTTGCCCAGAATGTTTGGTGCACTGTTAATATATGACTTTTCAAGATGTTAAGATATCATAGACAGGGGGGCGGCACAGTGGTTAGCGTGGTCGCCTCACAGCAATAAGGTCCTGGGTTTGAACCCCAGGGTAGTCCAACCTTGGGGGTCATCCCGGGTCGTCCTGTGTGGAGTTTGCATGCTCTCCCCGTGTCTACGTGGGTTTCCTCAAGGTGCTCCGGTTTCCTCCCACAGTCCAAAGACATGTAGGTCAGGTAAATTGGCCATACTAAATTGTCCCTAGGTGTAAATGTGTGGGCCCTGTGATGAACTGGCAGCCTGTCCAGGGTGTCTTCCTGCCTGCTGCCCAATGACTGCTGGGATAGGCTCCAGCATCCCCGCGACCCTGAGCGGGGATGCTGGCGGTTTGGATAACTGATGGATGGATGGATCATGGACAGGGTCGCAAGATTACTCCCGTTCTGTCAGTGACATGTTGAAAATAATTCCACAATCTTGTCTTGGCCCAAATGAAGTTATAAAAACAATTTCGTCCCACCCATTATTACGGTTATTACTAATACCATTACTACTCGTATTATTACTAAGAGAGTGGACTAGCCTTATAATGCAATGCAATGACTTTGACTTGAGATTCTGGACATCCCCTCCCTCGTTTGTCCTGCTTAATTCCCATGCAGATTATTGTTCTCTGGCCATTTTTTGGCTGGACCGGGCCAGCAGGAAAGCCCTACAAACACGACTGACTGAGTGATCACATTTGACACAACTGGGCCGCTAGATCAGGTGACCAACAACATCAATGAAGTTACACAATTGGTCGGCCAAGCACCGAGAGGCATGAGGGACAGTGCACAGTTAAAGCACCCCACATAAAAATCACTCGGACAAAACACTCACTGGTGAATTCACAAAAGAATTGCGTGGCTTGATGACATCAAGGATGACATTGAACTTGCCTACTGTGTTCTTGGCGCAAATCCACCATTTATACTTTGCCACATTACAATCAGACACAAAACAAGGGCAAATTGCACTTGGCTGCAAAACTTTATGGGCGTGTTTGCGCTGTAATACCATGAGCACAATACTTTTGTGAATCAGACCTTGAGACGGGGCAGATAGCGATTGCAAGTGATGTGCAATTCATGGTGCAATCAGCGGCCGCAATCCATTTTTTGTGAATTCGCCCATTAATACAGAGAGAGTCTTAGAAAAATGAGATATCCGCAGATAGAAACAGATGAAAGAGGAGTTCACAGTAATTAGAAGTTATAATTAAAATTAAATTATTCTCTTTCAAATCAAACATCCCGAGATATGAGTGGAAAGTATTGTTCTTGCAACTGCATTTATAACCCTTGTTTTTACTTGAATGTAGCTTAACCATGTCATGTGATATGCTACTCCCCCCCCCCTTTTTCTCCCCAATTATATGTGGCCAATTACCCCACTCTTCCGAGCCGTCCCGGTCACCACTCCACCCCCGCTGTTGATCTGGGGAGGGCTGCAGACTACCACATGCCTCCCCCGAAACATGTGGGGTCACCAGCTGCTTCTTTTCACCTGAAAGTGGGGAGCTTCACCAGGGGGACGTGGCACATGGGAGGATCACACTATTCGCCCCAGACCCCCCACCCCAAACAGGAAACTGCTGACATTATTGCCACCTTAAACCCTCAACGCCAAGGACTCGCATCAAGAAATATAGGCTTTCTTGTTTCAACCCGGCATATTGATATTTCCATGTCCAATTTCCTCCAGGTCTCTTGAACATTTTTCCTTTGACATGCTATGAACGATAAATGGGGGATTTTGTCTTCATTATTACCTGCAGATCTAACGGGGAAGAAAGACTGCTCTTGACCTGTATGACTCAGCCCACCACTTCACAGGCAGACTGAGGCAGGAACTGGGACGAGAGGTAGACAAGAGGATGAAGAAAATGAAGTAATTGCAGGAATAGGGAGATGATACAGCATACTATCCAGTGAGGGTGTGTGAGAGAAAAGCTGGAATCAAATGTTGATAGTAATGATGGAGAAAGAATATCGACTCAAAGACTGAAAACTTAAAATGATTAAATGTATTCAAATCAGGCCGGGCAAAGTGAGAGACAGCTTTGGAAGCAAACCACACACTACAATGTGGCGCTCGCCACAGCCTTAGTAACATGTAATGAATGGCTGTATTAAAGTTGAGAGAGGGAACCAGATAGATGTCCGTTTGAAACAAGTGCACTGTAAATTCCACTTCTCCCTCCAGCTGAGGCGCTCTTAAGCAACTATCCAACAAACTTCTTCCAATTATGGCCTCACAATCATGGTATATTTGATAAAGAGGCACAGCGGTCCAGTGGTTAGCATTCTTGCCTCACAGCAAGAAGGTCCTGGGTTCAAACCCCGGGGTTTTCCAACCTTGGGGGTCATCCCAGGTCGTCCTCTGTGTGGAGTTTGCATGCTCTCCCCATGTCTGCGGTGGGTTTTCTCCAGGTGCTCCGGTTTCCCCCACCACCAAAAAGACATGCACGTTAGGGTTAATACTCCTGTCTGTTCCCCTGACCGAGGCATGGCAAGACGAACTGGAGTTGGTCCCCGGGCGCTGCACGGCAGCTGCCCACTGCTCCTAGCTACACAGCTAGGATGGTTTAAATGCAGATAGGAATTTCCCCATGGGGATTAATATAGTATATCAATCAAATCAAAATCAAAGAGAGAGAGAAAAAATCCAGTCTAGTGCCAGACGGTGCAGGCTCGCTCATGTCCTCTGTCTATTGTCTGCACAGCCACTTTAGGATGCAGCAATGTTTATAGTGGGGGAGGGAAGGAGATTATGTTCAGCCCTTCACACCATACATGAAAATCCATTTATTAAAGCTCTAAAAGTTAAGGCTAGGCTCTGGGCAAGGAGACTTGCCTTAAAAGGGGTTTTATATTGGTGTAAATTATGCTTTATATGCACAGTGGCTTCAAGAGATTTTCTACTGGTGTCCATTAATATTACATTGCATACTTGTGTTAGAGAGCATCAGTGTTTTCCCTTAGTGTGCCAACGGGTCAGGCAACAAAAAACAAGAGAGAAAGAAATCCATGCCTTTTAGCAACATTGTACTAAAATGCTGACAGTATATCATAAAATACTGACTCCACTTCATTTATCCCCCAGTTAATGAGGAAAACAAAATGTTGTTTCTCTCAGTTGGCTTAAGTGCATTTAACACCATTACACAGTCGAGAACCAAGGGTTCAGATATGACTCCAAGCCTTAGCTACACATCAGATCCTCTGTCTTCCCTCGTTCCACTCACTTTTATCACTGCGTACCATTGTAGAAATGCCTTGAAAATAAACTTTTTCACGTGTCTAACTCAATTTGAATCAACTAAAAAGGGAGGTGAAAGGCCTTGGTTACTTTTGAGGTATAACCTAGAGAACCCTAAATGAGAAGGTGAGTATTGGGTCAAGCGTCCACATGAAGGTGCTGTCTACAAGTAGCAGTCAAGACATAACAGCGTTGCACATGCACAAGCAGAAATGCAAACGCACACACAAACCCAAAAAATGTCACAGCTCCTCACCCCTCATCCTTCCCACAGCAGGTTGCTTTGGAGACTGAGAGTTGCCTATCGCACCTCCATTTCCCCAAAACCCCTTTTACCCCCATGTTGAGCTACTGACACCCCACCCATGAGTCTCCTAGTTCATCTCAACTGTGCCTATCCCGTCTGTTGAGATTAATAGAAAGTTGTCCCTTTGAATGTTTTATCTGTTTCTGATCTAATTGTTGCTAACCTGCATATGTAAGGAATTTTGCTGCAATCCTATTACATCACCAACCAAGGTTTGGGCCTGGGGGCAAAAACTGCCCAAGAATAACCCTTCCAAGATATATCAACTGCATGGGGTAGTAACTTTTTAAGCCCAAGATAAAAATGAGAAATCTTGTCTACAACAACCACAATCCCAAGTTCACAAGCGCCTTCTGATTTCATAGGTTTATTTGGGGAACACTATTATCAGTCATTCCATATTTAGCCCCATCCACATTTTAAGAGATCAGGATGAGGATGTTGATCAGGTGAATCAGCCAGCTTAAATTGTCGCTAGGTGTGAATGTGTTGGCCCTGTGATGGTTTGGCAGCCTGTCCAGGTTGTCTCCCCGCCTGCTGCCCAATGACTGCTGGGATAGGCTCCAGCATCCTGCGACCCCAATTAGGATAAGCGGCTTGGATAATGGATGGATGGATGGATGGAGGAGAAAAATTTCACAAACTTGAAGATAATGCAATAATGACCAACGTACTAGGGGCATGACAAAATTTGACTACAGTAGATCTCATTAACAAAATCAATCCACCATAATTATTTTTGAGCCGTGCAGGAAATACATGGCACTAATTCAGCACCATATCCGTGCATGTACAAAAACACCTTGCATTAAAAAGAAGCATAACTGAAACCAGCTTTAAAGACAGGACTAATAGTCATATCTGGTCATCTGACCCATTCCAGCATGAAGGGCCTCATTGCTATGGGTGGGGGTTTGTTGGTGTAGGCTGGGGGTGGGGGTGGGGTACAGGTGGTACTATCAAACTGGCTCTTGTGTCAGCAGTGTAAGCAATCATAAAACATCGATGTACACAGAGAGAAAAACGTGACTCTAAATTTGAGGGCCCCTATTTGCACTTCACCCGCACCCCCCCCCAACAACAATTTCCAAAAAGCCACAATCCCTTCGCCCCCTACTACTTGACATGCACATGGGACAAGTAGTAGAAGGGGGGTTGAACAATTAGGCTCAGCAGTCATAAATCCACAGGACATAATTCAGAACCTATTCACTGATCATTTATTGAGTATCTACAATAAATGTGGTTAAAATGAGAGAAAAGCGGCTGTGCTCCGAAAGTGAATTAGCCTCTAATTGGATTACGTTCCATGATATTCCCTTTCAAAAATGTTGACGCAGTTAATTGAACACCAAATTGCAAAACTGATCCAAAACGATGAAATTATGCAACAAACTAATAATAATTGTGTGTGGTTTACCAGTCCTTCTCTCCAAAGGACTGGTGAACCACGCACAATTATACAGTTAACGCCACGGTGACACCTTGTAAACATGCTTCAACCTGATGTGGACATCCGGGGGGGGGGGGCAAAAGCAAATAGAGGGCAGAGAAACGTCAGAAAGAAACAGCATGGGTAAGGGGGGGGGGGGTGAGAGACTGACATGCACAACGTTTTGTTATTTAACCTCTCAGCAGTGAAACATGTGTGGGCAGCAGGAATCAAGCACAGCTGCTGATTATCAGGTTATGGGAATGTGAGAGGTGCACCATGGTATTACTAGGGCTTTACATATGCATTGGTGTCACTCCCTGTTTCGGGCTGTGTTTTCTCATAACTTTATGAATCTTTTTTTCTGTGTATGGGTGTGTATGCATGAGTGAGTGTGCATGTTGAGACAGCCATAATGGGGAGCATATTATTGCCTTGGCTGTTTTGCAATTCCATGATCTAAGCATTTGCTTCATTAACACCCAGAATGGATGGAGAGGCTGACAGTCCCGTTGGGGGGACCCATGTGTTTCCATGTGTGTGTGTGTGTGCGTGTGTGTGTGTGTGTGTGTGTGTGTGCGTGTGTGTGTGTGTGTGTATCTATAAATGACTGTGTGAATCAAGGAATATGTTTTTGCATTTAGATGAATATGTACATTTTTCATGATTTGTGTATGTCGTGTGTGTGTGTTGGTGTGTGGATGTGTGTGTGTGCAGCAGTCCAGCTGGCTGATTGGGACGGCAGTGGTAGCAGTCATAATCAGATGGAGATGGACGTATGCAGCGCTGAATAAACAGCATCCTGCCCTCAGTGGTAATGGGGACCAGGGACTGTGGGTGAAGGAGGGAGGGCCAGACAGTGGCCTCTACCTCAGCCTGTTTTTGGGGGTGAGGGGGGACCCTGAACTCTCTGAAGCTCCATGTCTAATGGGGGGCAAAGAAGTTAATTCCACAGTGGTGGCGCCTCATCTCATTTTCATACATATGAACACGGCAGGCGGAGATCGATTACCACAAACAAATTGAAATGCCTGGGATTAGGCGGCCTGCTCCCAGGGAGAGGGAAAGAGAGAGATGGTGAGAATAAAAGAGGGTGCTGGATAGTGTGTGTGTGTGTGGGGGGGGGGGGGCTGGCTATACGAGTTCCAGCAAGTGTATAAGGAAGGCAGAATTCACTGATATGGATGAAAAGACACAAATCACCGCCGCATACTGATTTACTCTCTTCCCCCTCATAGACACATACAAAGGAGAAGCGCACACACACACAGACACCTCTATTATGGGGCGTCACAGATGAACACTGAGCTTGCCCACCTGTTGAGATTATCAAAAGGTAATAAGTGTTCATGGTCAAACTCGCAGAAGTTTGGCTGATGGGTTGACACATTAAACAACAAATTGACCCCCCCCCTTTTAATCTGCTAGAGACAAAAGACTCAAACACCCCCCACCACACACACACACACACATGCATGCAGCCGCGCGCGCACACACACACACTCGTATAGTTGTGAGGACCCCTTACTGAAGACTTTCCATTCCATAGTAACCCTATTCTTAATAATAATTATTATTAATAATAATAATTAATAAGCAATTAATAATTCCTAATGGGAGCAGCCGAAAGTAGTAGTAGTAACCCTATTCTTAACTATCAGAACTACATGCCTAATATTAACCCTTACCCTAATCCTAACCTTAATCTTGAACCCTAATCCTAACCGTAAAATAGTCCCTTGAAGAAGTGAGAACCGGCCAAAATGTCACAAACCAATTTTGTCATAAAAAAAAAAGGCTGCTATCAATGGTCAAATGTCAAGTGTATCATTGTGCGCGCACACACACACACACACACACACACACACACACACACACACACACACACACACACACACACACATACACACGCGCACGTGCACAAAGTCAATATTTCCCTATCCAAATGTCTCTCTCTCTTACTTTCACTAAGCACACAACACTCTATCCGTGTCATCAGTCCTGCATTACAATAACACATTGACATCGACTCTACCCATCCCTTTTGGGACTACTACTTAATGTTCACGGCTTCATTACTTTTTTTCCTCTTCCTTCATTTTATTTCTTTTGGCAAACACCACTACTGTCCTTCTCTCCCTTGCTTCTCTTGGCTGTGTCCCCCTTTCTGCAGGCCTCCCTCCTCGTCAACTTTCCCTTAATGGCAATGGGTCATCAATATACTTCACCCCTCCCAACCCTTCCTCTTCTTACAGCGCGCACGCGCGCACACACACACATTTACTGAAGGCGGTGAGATACTTCGAGCTAGATTTGTTTCCTGATGACAGCCACATGCTATATAGTCTCTCCTCCCACACCAAACTTAAAACGCCACAGAAAGCCCTTCTATGGGGCGTCCGGGTGGCGTAGCAGTGTATTCCGTTGCCTACCAACACGGGGATCATCACTGGTTCGAATCTCCGTGTTACCTCCGGCTTGGTCAGGTGTCCCTACAGACACAACTGGCCGTATCTGTGGGTGGGAAGTCGGATGTGGGTATGTGTCCTGGTCGCTGTACTAGCGCCTTCTCGGTCGGGGCGCCTGTTCAGGGGGGTGGGTGGGGGGGCTGGGGGAATAGCGTGATCTTCCCATGCACTACATCCCCCTGGTGAAACACTTCACTGTCAGGTGAAAAGAAGTGGGTGGCGACTCCACATGTATCGGAGGAGGCATGTGGTAGTCTGCAGCCCTCCCCGGATCGGCAGAGGGGATGGAGCAGCAACTGGGACGGCTCGGAAGAGTGGCGTAATTGGTTGGATACAATTGGGGAGGAAAGGGGGGGGATCCCAAAAAAAATAAAATAAAGAGTCACTCCATTGTGAAGTATCAAAAACATACTTTTCAGGAGGCCTCGAAGCCTAATAGAAGCAAACTAGCTTGGTGTGAAGCCTTCAGAACAAGGACTGACAGGCCCACATCATAGCCATAGCACTGCAAAATGGGGGAAAGCATGATAAAATATAGGTCAAAGGTTAAGGCCAGTTGCTGTGCCCTTTACTGAAGTCCAGTGGTCACACCCAGATGATCAGGCTGCCACTCAGACTGGGGCAGACTGGTGCCTGTGCATGCAGGCATACACCTCACACATGCAAGCCCATGTACAGACACACAGTCACACTGGTACAAACACAGTCACACTGGTACAAAGGCATACAAAACCATGTCTGAATATCTAGTTATCATTTCACTGAATTACAGTTAAGGCTGATCCCCAACTAAATTCTTAACCTTAAAATAACCCATTATTATGACTAACCAAACAATACAATAACTGAACATGTGAACATGCTGCTGCATCTTTTCCATAATGTACATCTGTTATGTTTTTATTTATTTTTCTACCAATGATCTTGATTCACCCTGCTTTTACATAGAAATATACATCTGTTTATTCTATTTTATAATTATTTAATTATTTCTATTTCTATTTATGGCACCAAGTACTTTATTTTAGTTCTTTATATTTTGTATATTCTCTGTAGTTTTTGCTTCATATTCTTGCTGTTGTGTGTATTTTTGATATTGTGTGCTTTTGGATTATGCAGGCTGTAATAACACTAATATCCCTCAGGATCAATAAAGTATCTATCTATCGATCTATCTATCTATCTATCTATCTATCTATCTATCTATCTATCTATCTATCTATCTATCTATCTATCATGCAATTTTATGTACACAAAACCAGAAAGGGAGGAATAAAATTATTCATTTTACTTAAACGTCAACTAGATAATTTTTCTACACTTTTTTCAGATGTGCAGGCAATCCTGCCTGCATCATCTTATATTGGATCAGATATAAGCACAAACAGGTCCTTGGGTTTACTGTTGGTAAAAGGGAAAATTGGGGGCACTTAAGTTGCATTAGAACGCGCCATCATAACTAATTTCACAGCCATTAAGTGAGAAATTCGACAGTGCCACGTTAAAAAGAGTCCAAGGGCATACGAGGACATGGCTCTTTCAGCTCTACTTACTCTGCATTTCAACTGAACTCCATGCCCCCCCTGCAATTCCCCCTCCCCCCTTCCACCTCCCCTTCCCCCTTCCCCACTATCTGCACCAGTGTTCAGTGCCGTAGAGGGTCTGGGTGCCTTCACAATCCAGAACGATCCAGTATTTCTTTGGTCGCTTGATTTTCTTCTGAGCTTTGTCAGAGCTGTCCTCTCAGTCTCGGTGTATGTGTATGTGTAACTGCAGGTCTTAGCAGCAATCTCTTGGCTTTGTCCTGCCGACGACAATGTTCATGAACTTTCTGAATGCATTGCACCGTGCTAACCTTCTGTTTGTATCTCTAAGCACATGTGGGCCCATGTTGTGCACCTGTCCCCCCCCCTCTTTCTTTCTCTCTCTCTCTTTTCCAGGACAATTTTTCTTCCTTCACGGACTGTCTACAAGGGATGGGTAATGTTAAGATTTTAATGGTAGTACTACTCCTACCAATACTGCTTATCGATCCAGTACTTTTATTGGTTCTTTTTGTTATTTCTTTAAGAGATAAAAACAAAACAAATTAAGAACAGAATAAACATTACTTTATTGTCTCATGTATGGACAAAACGTTATTTTTTAACTAGTACGACCGCGATTTCACTCCTACCTAACACGACCATGGGCGGTCAAAATGACCGCCGGTTTTTGAACTCTATACTCTGTCAAGATAAATACCCAATTGAGATATTAATGCATTGCATATGTTATAGCATGGCTGTTAGGAAATGACTGACACCAAAAATTAACATTTTAACAACTATAATACTATTTTTAAACAATTTAAACTCCTGAGTGACACGTTCGAACTTGAATAGCAAAATAGAAAAAGTAAAAATATTACCTGAAAAACAAAACAGAAAATACCTATTGCTAATCTAACAAATGTAACAAGGCCTGTAAAATGTGAAATGTAAAAAAAATAACTGAAAATAAATATTGAAATAGTCCCAAACAACAACTGAAACTTAAAAACTACTAGAACGACCATGGGCGGGCCCACGGTTTTTTTAAAACTCTATATTCTGTCAAGATAAATACCCAATTGAGGATATTACTGCATTACATACACTACCGTTCAAAAGTTTGGGATCACCCAAACAATTTTGTGTTTTCCATGAAAAGTCACACTTATTCACCACCATATGTTGTGAAATGAATAGAAAATAGAGTCAAGACATTGACAAGGTTAGAAATAATGATTTTTATTTGAAATAAGATTTTTTTTACATCAAACTTTGCTTTCGTCAAAGAATCCTCCATTTGCAGCAATTACAGCATTGCAGACCTTTGGCATTCTAGCTGTTAACTTGTTGAGGTAATCTGGAGAAATTGCACCCCACGCTTCCAGAAGCAGCTCCCACAAGTTGGATTGGTTGGATGGGCACTTCTTTGAGCAGATTGAGTTTCTGGAGCATCACATTTGTGGGGTCAATTAAACGCTCAAAATGGCCAGAAAAAGAGAACTTTCATCTGAAACTCGACAGTCTATTCTTGTTCTTAGAAATGAAGGCTATTCCATGCGAGAAATTGCTAAGAAATTGAAGATTTCCTACACCGGTGTGTACTACTCCCTTCAGAGGACAGCACAAACAGGCTCTAACCAGAGTAGAAAAAGAAGTGGGAGGCCGCGTTGCACAACTGAGCAAGAAGATAAGTACATTAGAGTCTCTAGTTTGAGAAACAGACGCCTCACAGGTCCCCAACTGGCATCTTCATTAAATAGTACCTGTTAGAGCCTGTTTGTGCTGTCCTCTGAAGGGAGTAGTACACACCGGTGTAGGAAATATTCAATTTCTTAGCAATTTCTCGCATGGAATAGCCTTCATTTCTAAGAACAAGAATAGACTGTCGAGTTTCAGATGAAAGTTCTCTTTTTCTGGCCATTTTGAGCGTTTAATTGACCCCACAAATGTGATGCTCCAGAAACTCAATCTGCTCAAAGAAGTGCCCATCCAACCAATCCAACTTGTGGGAGCTGCTTCTGGAAGCGTGGGGTGCAATTTCTCCAGATTACCTCAACAAATTAACAGCTAGAATGCCAAAGGTCTGCAATGCTGTAATTGCTGCAAATGGAGGATTCTTTAACGAAAGCAAAGTTTGATGTAAAAAAAATCTTATTTCAAATAAAAATCATTATTTCTAACCTTGTCAATGTCTTGACTCTATTTTCTATTCATTTCACAACATATGGTGGTGAATAAGTGTGACTTTTCATGGAAAACACGAAATTGTTTGGGTGATCCCAAACTTTTGAACGGTAGTGTATGTTAGTATGTCTGTTAAGAAACTAACTTGAAACAAAAATTAACATTTTAACAACTTTAATACTATTTTTCAAACAATTTAAAATGGCCACTGTCCAACACCTGTAAATACTGCAACGCCTCGGTGGTAGTCATGATGCGTCTGTAACGGCATCTGTAACCAGACATGTTGGCAATAATCACAAATCAGGTTTAGACTATTACTCTGCACTGGAGAATGCTATTTTTTTCTAGGACAGAGGGCTGAACTTCAAGAAGGAAATCATGCAACCGACACTTGTCATAAATAGTGACATGATTGCACGATCACACGCAATAATCTTTTTGTGCAGTTGATCTAAAACTAATTTTAATACAAATATATGCAATTTTGGGCGCATTCATAAAGTGGCAGGTCTGTACCTTTTTTTCCTGCAAAGTTATTAAACTTTGAAAATCCAAAGCGGCTTGGTCGTTCTAGTCTTAACCCATGTTTGTATAATTTAGTTAACTCTGTGTGGGCTCCAGGCTGTGAGCATACATAACATACCTGAGGTGGATGGGGCAACGAGATATAAACTACAAAGTAGGCGGTTGAAAACTGTGCATTTCTTTGCCCGTATTTGATTCATTTTCCCTGGATGTTTTTAAATATTGCTTGTGTTTCCACCCTTACATGCAAAATACTTGTGGCACTTGTGGCAACAAGCATTGTCGGCATCGACTCTTGTAAGTATAACCAGACTTTTGACAGTTTTGTTCTCTCTGCCATTGTCACTAAGAGCAGGCCCTGTGGGTCTGAGAAAGTCAAGCCCTACCACCTACCAGCTGCCATATATGACAGGCTCAGAGAGAGAGAGAGACAGACAGACAGACAGACAGACAGACAGACAGACAGACAGACAGACAGACAGACAGAGACAGAATCGGGAATAGCGAAAATACATCATAGACAAATGTCTTAATCTTACTGCAAATTAGAAACTGAGTTGGTGAGATAAAAGGTGCAAGATAACATTAATATAGCCTAAATAAATAGGAAATGTATTTTTTAAATTTCTCCGATACTTATAGCAGAACTTATCAATACTACGGTATTTAATAATTTATCTCCGGTGCCCGTTTAATACCGGGTTTCGGTACCCATCCCTTTTGTTTGATGACCATGGATCATCTCTCTCTCTCTCTCTCTCTCTCTCTCTCGCTCGATCGCCTGATGACTTTGGAGCCTGTGATGTGTCCTGTTTTCCCTTGGTCACAGCCCCAGTTTTATGCTATTGTTTGCGCCATTCTTATTTAAAATTGCTGCTATACTTTTTGTTTTAGCTATGACAACTTTGGCATCACTCACATCACTTCTCTCGTCTTCTTTCTCTCTCTGTGTGAATACTGTGTCAAAGTCTGCCTCGCCTCTGTTTATGTGTATGTATGTGAAGTCTATTCTCTCTGCAGGGCCTCACTGAGCAGAGCTGGGTTTGTGGTGCGGTGTCCCACTGGCTTGTGGGGTTCCTGACATTGTCTTGGATGGACACAGATTCACTAATTTGACACTAAATTCACTAAATTTAAAAAAAAGCCTTGCACTCTACAATTTTATTACCCAGCACATTTAAATTCGCTAAATTTTATGCATTATTCGTATGTATTATACATTACCTTGCCGTGTAATCTATAGTGATACATTATAATTCCGTTATTTTTGTGTATTTTGTGCATTTGACACCTATTGCATGTCTGTCTGTGCTGGAAGAGGATCCCTCCTCTGTTGCTCTCCCTGAGGTTTCTGCCATATTTTTTTCCTGACAAGGTTTTTCTTGTGGAATTTTTTCTCATTTGAGTTTAGGGCCCAAGGATAGAGGGTGTCGTAAGTTGTATATTGTTGTATACATTGTACTGATTGTAAAGCCCTTCAGGATTACCTTGTGAATTCGGGCTATACAAATAAACTTGACTCGACAACATAGTGCTGTTAGCAACCTGGGAGTCAGTGTGCAGCAGTGTGTGTGTGTGTGTGTCTATAGGTCATATAGTGCGTTAACCAGATAATAATAATAAGGCTGTGTGATGCTGAAAAACTCGGAGGATGTGAAGATGGAGTTTAGGGAAGTATGACTCTCACCTTTGGTTTTCTGATCAGCAGCCTAGAGAGCAGAGAGAGAGAGAGAGAGAGGGAGTTAGAAAGTCAATATGGCACATGTGATGTTAATCGACAATTTAAGTTTCGATAAAATCTTAATAGCTGAAGCCAAGAAAACTGTTTATGCAAGAAGAAATGCACAGTCGCAACTGAAGAAATCGATAAGGGTATTCGATGCCATCCTTCCCTTTGCTGCTTTAAAAACAGCCGTCAGCTGCTGTTTGCACTTTGGCAAGCAACTTCCCATGTCTGCAGCACACAGCCAAAGCTGTTAAATTTATTCAAATGAGCTGTAAATTAATAAGAAATTAACCTGAAAAAGACACACTGTCTTGTGAGTCACTCACACAAACATAAAATAAAGTTAGACACCTTAGCCAACTAACACATCTTTGTGGTGTGTGTGTGTGTGTGTGTGTGTGTGTGTGTGTGTGTGTGTGTGTGTGTGTGTGTGCGTGCGTGCGTGCGTGTATTTTCAGCATCACCTTTCTCTGAGCAATGTCCTTCTTGGTCTTTTCTTCTTGCTTTTTCTTTTTCTTTTCTTCCATCAAATGGTTCTCTTTCTTCTGTCGCTAGCTTCTCTCAGCTACAACCCATAAAAAAAGAAAAGAAAAGGGATTTGGCTTTAAAGTGGGAAGTTTTAAAAGGTCATTTGGTATATGACTAAACCTTTTCATTCTAAGTGCTGATATATACAAAGAGCTTTTGGGTACAAATCATTCTTTCCGTCAATGGAAAAGCTATGTTCTCACGCATGCACAATTTTGTTCTCAAACAAATGCATACAGTCATGCACATGTGTGCACATGTGGGGTACCAGCTATGCAGACTATCCTACCCATCCCTGATATCCATATGCAAGCAGGAGCCAAAGTGTCTCCTTTTCATGGAAAAAAAAATACCCCCATCACCACTTTACAAGTAAATCTGAGCCATCATTTGCTCAGAAGTCACATTCAAATATTGAGGGGATGGACAAAAAAAAAAAGAAAAAAAAAAGGGGGAGCCAAAAGACAAAAAAGCAGGAAAAGGAAAAATAGCAGACATGTCAGAGTGAAAGCTTCTGAAAGAGGACCTAGTTTCAGAGCAAGATGGAGTAAAGAAAGCAAAAGTGCAGCGAAGGAAAACACAGACCAAAAGGCCGATAATGGAAGGCAACGACAGACAAGACTGCTTCAGTTAACAGACGGGGCCATTTTCCCAAGGTCTCTCTCCAGCGGGCACGAGTCCAGGGCTTCACCAAAGGAAACTCTGCTAGCTTGCTAGCCTACACCGGCCCGAGTAACACAAGTGCTTTATTTCAGCCTTTGTTTCCTCGTACTGACAGCTCCTGGAAACTGTTAGAGGTATCAGCAAGGCCAGGGGGAATTAAAGAGTTTGGGTGCATGTGTGTGCACGAGTGGGGGTGGCGAACTTCAGCTGATACAGATGAATATTATAGCACCATGTCATATCAACTCAACTAACGGTCTCTCTGAAAAGTACTAATGAAGTCAGTCAATAACCTCCATGTCAAACACAGAACGATGAATCACACACACACACACACACACACACACACACACACACACACACACACACACACACACACACACACACACACACACACACACACACACACACACACAGAGTTCTTCACTGTCCAAGCAGAGTGAATACTACTGGATATCTAGAGGTTTGGACAAACTTGGCAACAAAGGTTAAGACAGACAATGGAGCAGGCGGAGACGGGCAGGGGGGAAGATCCAGACTGACACTCGGGGCTTTACCGTGACAAAAATGTAGCTAACAATGGTCTAGCAGGGACGACAGCAGTTTTTGTGAAATAATGGCAATATAGAATAATATTACCAATAAAACTTGGACAAACACATCATTAAATTGGCCATACCAATATTTGGGGGCCAAGCACAAAGCTGAATAGGCACCCTGAGTATTTCTACCTTTATGGGGGCCAAGCAGTGAAGCCGGCCAAGGCATGCTAAAGTGTTTCTACATATTCTTTTTTTTTTTTTTTTTGCTGGATTTTTCCCCCTGTTTCTCAACAATAGTATCCGGCCAATTACCCCACTCTTCCAAGCCATCCCGGTCGCTGCTCCACCCCGTCTGCCGACCCAGGGAGGGCTGCAGACTACCAACATGCTTCCTCCATTACATATGGAGTCGCCAGCCGCTTCTTTTCACCTGACAGTGAGGAGTTTCACCAGGGGGACGTAGCGCGTGGGAGGATCACACTATTCCACCCAGTTCACTCTCCCCCCCAAACAGGCCCCCCGACTGACCAGAGGAGGCACTAGTGCGGCGACCAGGACACATACCCACATCAGGCTTCCCACCCGCAGACATGACCAGTTGTGTCTGTAGGGACACCTGATCAAGCCGGAGGTAACACGGGGATTTAAACCAGCGATCCCCGTATTGGTTAGCAATGGAATAGAACGCTATGCTACCCAGACACTCTCTTTATTTCTGATTGTTATTCTTCCTCGTCTTTTTCGTCTTCTTTTGGCTAGGGTTTCTATGGCAGCCCTTAGAACTGTATGGTAAAAAGTTGGGAAATTTGGCACACTTACTGGAGATAGTCCCACGATTCTTTTCAACAAGTTAGATGTATGTGCCTTGAGCCCTCTAGCGCCACCAGTGAGTCAAAATTAGAGGTACAATTATGCATGTAACTTCTGAATTATATGCCCAATGTTGGAAAATGAGGTACCATTGGATTCCTTGGATCAAGCAAAGTTCAACACAAGCCATGATGTCAATTTGTGCCAATTGGATTTTCTGCCATATTGGATTTTATAAGAAAGTAAAAAAATAAAATTAAAAATAAATTCACAGGTCACATATTTTGTCAAATTTTCACCAAATTTGCTACAAGTGATCTTCAGACATAGCTTCACAAAAGTTAAATGGATTTGTGATTTTCGAAACCCTTTGACAAAATCGGCGTAGAAGCCGCTTCACAGCAAAATCGGCAGAGATCCTGCTTCACAGGAAGTGAGATCATATCTCAGCAACTATTCAATTCAATTTATTGTCATTAAAAACAATGTGCAGGCACATGTTAAAAATGAAATAAGGGCTGCGGCTTTGCCAAACCATGCAAGACAGACATAGACAAACACAGCAAACACAGTACACGATATACACAGATGGAAAACCAAAGGCTAAAAATATGTTAAAAAAGAGCACGAGTAAAAAAATATTTAGAAATATCATCCACAGACATTAAGTGGGTAGTCAGGTTCAGGTGGGCAACAGCCTGGGGAAAGAAGCTGTTTTTGAGCCTGTTAGTGTGGGCTCTGAGACTCCTGTAGCGCCTCCCAGAGCGCAGGGGGGAGAACAGTCCATGGTCGGGGTGGGTGGGATCTCTGCTGATGCTGAGACCCCTTCAAAGGCAGTGTTTGTGATAAATGTCTTTTATGGCTGGGACCTGGGTACCGGTGATATGTTGGGCCGCTCTCAAATAAAGGCGGAAAATGCCAAAAAAAAAAAAGAAGAAAAGATATCTATTCCATCAGTGTTTATTTAATCAACTTGTTTTTTTTGGGGGGTTTTTTTGGGGAACGTTATATTGTCGCTGCAGGATGATGCAGTTAAAAGCACCGATTAATTTGAGAAGTTTTCCAGGGCTCTCAACCACAGACAGACCGACACACACAGGGAGAGAAAGGCACAGGTAAACAAACAGTCAACCATACAGCTAGCAGGCAGTATCCATAGAGGCCTGGATACAAATCTAATCTGAATACGTGAATAAATCATTGCATTCATAACAGGAGATTAATGAAAGGCCTGCCTCCTGGTATGCTGCCCACTGGTAGAGGGAGGGGGCTGTCAATCAAAATGACAGTGGCCAAGACTGACTGATTGTGGACAAAGTCTCAGTGGGGGCAGGAGAGGAGAGAAAGATAGAAAAGAGGAGAGGAGGGGGAACAAGAATGAGAGACGGGCAGGCATTCAGAATGAGAGAAAAATGGGTAGATGATGTGAGGAAGCACAGCAGTCTAAACTGAAGGAGGACTACCAGGCTATTGGTCATGGTGCAAGGGCTGTTTAAATACATACATACATAGCCCCACAGTCCAAAGACATGTAGGTCAGGTGAATCGGCTGTACTAAATTGTCCCTAGGTCCCTAGGTGTAACTGTGTGTGTGTGTTGGCCCTGTGATGGCCTGGAGGCCTGTCCAGGGTGTCTCCCCGCCTGCCCAATGAGTGCTGGGATAGGCTCCAGCATCCCCACGACCCAGAGAGTAGGATACACAGTTTGGAGAATGGATGGATGGATGGATGGAAATAAATAAATAAAGAGATAGATAGATAGATAGATAGATAGATAGATAGATAGATAGATAGATAGATAGATAGATAGATAGATAGATAGATAGATAGATAGATAGATAGATAGATAGATAGATAGATAGATAGATAGATAGATAGATAGATAGATAGATAGATAGATAGATAGATAGATAGATAGATAGATAGATAGATAGATAGATAGATAGATAGATAGATAGATAGATAGATAGATAGATAGATAGATAGATAGATAGATAGATAGATAGATAGATAGATAGATAGATAGATAGATAGATAGACAGACAGACAGACAGACAGACAGACAGACAGATAGATAGATAGATAGATAGATAGATAGATAGATAGATAGATAGATAGATAGATAGATAGATAGATAGATAGATAGATAGATAAAATCAGCGTGGTTGCTTCTAAGCACAGGGTTCACACCTTCTACTGACCCCTATCCCTAAACACTACCAGTACTTCTGCCTTGACCAATAACATGCCCTCTCTCAAATCTCTTGGACGCTACCCTGCCTATTTATCACAAAAAAAGAAAAAGTAAGTCTACTTCATGTTGTTCCATTTCTTTTGTTACTCTTGTACAGTCTGATCAAGACAAGTTGGGCTAATGATGTGTTCACGCCAGTTGGCTTTTCCTCGCGGTTACACCTAACAAGGTGCTCCCCTCCCTAAGAGTGTGAGATGGGGATGTTTAAAACCACATTACAGTGGAGAAGAAGCGACAACGATGAAATGTGGTAGACGGCTGCTGTCACCTTGTCAAACAAGTTCAGACTTAATGATGTGAGCTAGCTAGTCTATCAGCATGTTGGGGCAGCTTAGGATAGCTTGTTAAATTCTGACTTTTTGCTTTAGACATGACAGATGTTCCTCCTCCCTGCAGGAGACTGCAGGGAGGAGGCGAGAGTGAGAGATGCTAGGACAGAAAAATGTGTGAAGAATTTTATGGAAGAAAAGTTGATTATAAAGCATATAGCTTAAGTGGTGAGCTACAGTCACATCTCTCAAGACAAGCTGGGTCACACAATTTTTACAACTGAGGCAGAGGAGCAGAAGCAGATGGACACACAGGCAGAGGACCTTGTTGATAGTCAAGGGGACGAAGGGAGAAGGTCTCAAAAAAGGAACGTGGAGATTATGATGCTGTTGGTGTTAAGCCCCTGAATAAAACAGATTTTTTTTCATTGATATGTATATATTGCATAAATAATTACCCAGGACTTAGTACAGGGTCAGGGGATTTGAGGCTGAATAGCTAAAGCGCTCCCCAGCTGTTGCTGAGTTTGCTTGTGACTACCCTAGCAGCAATAGCAACAAATATCTTTCTCAAGGGCACATATCAACAACAGAGAACTGACCAGATAACACAGACAGAAAAGAACAGCGCAAACTGTTTGCTATGAGCAGGTTTTAAATAATATGTACATTCAACAGATTACGCTACATAGTACAAACTGGAGGCAAGACCATTGTTCTTTGCTGCCATGTGCTGGGGAGGTAGAGTCAAGGTGCGGGATGACAGCAGGATGTACAAACCGATTAAAACATCAGTGCTACTACAGGCCTGGGGCTGGAGGCTCTTATAGACAGTGTTTGAGAGGAAGATGAGGTCCAATTTAAACTATCTTGGACAATTACACTTACTCTCTCCTTATGGCACTAATGCAGCTTCAGAGTACCTTGGGTCTGCAGTGCATACCCACCCAAGTATAACCAAGGATGCTTAACATGGTCATATGAGTATTTCCTGACATAGCGGCTCCAGCTTTAGATGACTAGTCAGTTGCCGATGACCTATTCTTGACCGTTTCTAATCTGGCCCCCATATTTGGCACACATTGGTAGATTAACACTGTATCTATGCACATAACTTGCAAGTGCTCTGGTGCAGTCAGAACAACTTAGAGCTCAACAGTATCCATCAGCCCTGTGTCAACTCTGGAGACCTTCAAGTCTCTGGAAACCACCATTTCCAAAGACCTTAAGTGGGAGACCTACATCAACTCCATCCTCAAAAAGCCCCAGCAGAGGATGTACTTTCTGTGGCATTTGAGAAAGTTTGGTTCTGCCACAGGAGCTGTTGAGCCAGTTCTACACCACCGTCACTGAATCTGCCCTGTGCACATCCATCACAGTTTGGTTTGGAGCAACAACAAAACAGGATAGGAACAGACTGCAGCGAACAGTAAGGACAGCAGGAAAAAAAATCATCGGTGCGCCCCTGCCCTCCCTGCGGGACATGTACACCTCTAGAGCCCAGAAATGAGCGGGCAAAATCAGCACAGAACCCCCCCCCCCCACACACACACACACACCCGGGACACAGTCTGTTTGAACTCCCTACGGTCTGGCAAGCACTACAGAGCAGTGGGCACCAAATCCACCAGACACAGGAACAATTTTTTACCAAAGGCCATCTCTCTCATGAACACTTAACAGCATGGTGTAATAATGGACACTTATAATGTAAACATGACACTTTGTAAACAGCCCCGCCGGTCAAGATGTCTCACTTACATATCTCCGATGTGCACTACCTCTTTCAACCAGATGTCCAATACAAATGTACAATTGTAAATACATATATAACTGCTGTACACTGGTTATAAATTATTATTGTTATAATTATAATATAAGTATATAATATAGTATATAATCACATAATATATAAATAGATAAGTATACAGTTTATATTTTTAGCATATAAGTATAATTAGTTAGAAATTATTCAGCCATAACAAAACTCTGTATATAGTTGTGATACACGTTGTTGCACATACATACATATTTACCTCCAGTATTCTATTTATTGTTTCATTTATTTCTTTTTTTTTTGTGAGTGATATACCTAAGTATGAGAAGCTGCCGTAAACCGGAGTCAAATTCCTCGTATGCATGAGCACACTTGACTTGGCCAATGAAGTTGATTCTGATCCTGTATCCTTGTAAAGCGGGTAAATGTTTCTATAACATTACAGCAGAGAGCCTGTGTCATTGGTTTTGCACCGATCTCTTCCTGAATCTATTAATTTTTACTCCTACCATATATCTGTGTGCTTGCTGCTGAACATATCCTCTGATATCCTCTCCTGAAATCTTGACAATAGAAATACAGTTAATCTCCCATATTGGGCAGCCAACACCGCACACGTAACAGATTCATCTTAACTGGTTAATGTTGAGATGATGTAGGCTTCTCTCCATTTTTAAAAAAATCTTTATCTACCGAGGTTTATCTTGGTCTCTACAACAATTTCCTCAGTAATTTCAAATTGTATTCTGTTGTCACAGAAAATGTTATGCACATTTGGCTACAGATCTGCTGATAGGGGGGAGGGAGAGAAAGAGTTCATTGTCAACACCAAGGTTAGCCCGTTCCCATCCCCCCAACTTCACATGACTGTTTTCCCCCTTCTCTTCCCTTCCTACCGCTGCCTCTCTTTCTCAGCATGCTTCCTCGCCATCCTATCTCTCTTTATGTTGCTGACACCACCCTCTCCTCCACAGTGACCCTGAGGTGTCTCTGCTCTGGCTATCAGGTTTTTCTGGCTGACAGCATGACACTGCAAACCGGCAGAGTGTGCGCCGTTTTTAAGCTGCCATCCCAACAAGGAACATTAGCTCATTCAGCTTACATTGCAGAGACTTTGGAAGGCTCGGTGAAACACAAGTACAGTAAATAACTTGTACTTCCATGATATCCATTCAGACATGGTGCCAAATCAGCACAACCATTATTTTTTCATATTTTGGGGGGGGGGGGTTCCCCTCCTTTTTCTCCCCAATTGTACCCGGCCAATTACCCCACTCTTCCGAGTCGTCCCAGTCGCTGCTTCACCCCCCTCTGCCGATCCAGGGAGGGCTGCAGACTACCACATGCCTCCGCCGATACATGTGGAGTCGCCAGCCGCTTCTTTTCACCTGACAGTGAGGAGTTTCGCCAGGGGGATGTAGCGTGTGGAAGGATCACACTATTTCCCCAACGCGATCAGGACACATACCCACATCCAGCTTTCCACACGCAGACACAGCTTATTGTGTCTGTAGGGCCAGCCGACCAAGCCAGATGCAATGCGGGGATTCGAACTGGCGACCCCCGTGTTGGTAGGCAACACAATAGACCGCTACACTACCTGTATGCCCCCAACACAACCATTATGGAGTATTGCCAGAAAAAATGTAGATATACTGAAAATGCATCATATTGTATTTGTGTTCGGACTGCCTTAGACAAACAACTGACAGCCACACAACCACAAGTCCTGAAATAAGAGCCATTCAAGCACTACAATACCTAAAGGACGTGATCTTGCAATGGGCCCCATTAACAAACAAAGGTCTAAGAAAACAAAATCTCATCAAATGAAACATCGACATGAAACACTGAACATACTGGTCCCAGCTCAGCCTCTTTGCTTCTGGGCCCTGAAGTTTTTCAAAGTGCAACATGCACCGACTCAGTGATCCTACTACATAGCTAAAAGTGGGCTGTGTTTTGCAGTGCAGAGATGACCTGAAGAGGACATGTTGAGTCAAATGGGTTCAGAGCTGCAGCGAAATTGCATGCATAGCATGGGCAGCAGATAGATTCCTCCATTTCGGGGCCGCGAGAAACAAAAGCTCTGCGACCAGCAACTGTGGGGTACGCCACAGTTAAAGGAACGCTAGGAGATGAACACAATGTAGAGGAATAAGGCTGAAAACACGCACGTTTGCACACACACACACACACACACACACACACAAGGACAAGTATGCACACACTGGCGCACACCAACGGCTGTCATTTTCCACCCGGGACGTGGGGGGATACAATAAAGAGGGCGAGGAGAGATGAGAGAAGAGAAAAGACAAGGGGGAAAAAAAGAAAGAAAAAAAGCAGGGGGAGGATGAAAGCTGAGGGAACAGCAAAACCAATTAAGAATGACAGCAGCTGGAGAGGGATTCGGTGTGGAGGAGAGGAGAGGGAGAGAATCCGCGCTGGAGAATTGGAGGAGTTAAAGAAAGAACACAGGACCACGAGAAAGTCGAGTGTGGAAGACGGCAGACAGGGTGAAGAGAAAGAGAGGGAGAGAGAGAAAAAGAGGTTTGGAAATATCTTTGGCATGCTGATAGCATAGACCCTGGGAAGTATTAAGTCGAGGATCGTAAGAAAAAAGCAGGGAGGGGTGGCAGAGAAGAGAGGGAGAGAGAAAAAAACCCCCACAATTTTACGGGGTTGCTAACAAAATGAGCGAGACAGTACGGGGGAGAGAGAGAGAGAAAGAGAGATGGAGAGAGAAAACTCGGAGGGGAAAGAGCTGCAAGACAAACCAGCAGCGTCACATGTACTAAAAGGCCAATGAACAAACCGCAGACACAACACCCAGGAGACGGAGGGGGGGGGGGGACTTTCCTCATAAGGCAGAAAGGCATGATGGTCAGTTCATTCCCAGAGCATGCGGTAACTCCACTCTCCTCCACCATTACCATCCGTCCAGCCATGCACCCCCCCCCCCCCGTGATATTGGGGGAAGCCACAAGGCCCTCATCACTGACGGGCTTCACCTGCTGCTACGAAACCCAACTACTATGCACACTTGCAGGGGGGGCTGTGTATGTTGCACTTCACACGCTCGTCAAGTGTTTATTCAACTAAACAGCTTGAGGAAAACAAGCCTGTAAATTCAACAGCTGATAAGATGTAAGAACAGTGCTGTTTGTGTTTGTGAGCCGGAGAAACACACACACACACACACACACACATATATATATATACACACACACAGACACACACGTATACATGCACCCACGCACCCACATATACACAAGCTGCTTGGTTTGGGAGCATTAGTCCAGCTCAGCTTGAAGCAGGTGGAGTTTGCCCTCTATGTGTGTGTGTGTGTGTGTGTGTGTGTGTGTGTGTATGTGTGCGTGTGTGTGTGTGTGGGTGGGGGCTTTATGATTACGCATGAGAAAAACAGTTTTCTGCTCATCTCATTTGCTTTAGGTTACCAAAATATGCTCAATGAATAATAATAATTTTAAAAAATCGCAAGTGGAAGCCAATGATTTATTTATTTATTTTATTTTTTTAAAATAAGATTTGAGACGGAAGAGAGAGTGGGTGGGTGGGGGTGATCGAGTTCAAGGTGTGGTGAGAGAGAAAGTATCACCATGAGGGAGACTAATAATAACAGCTTTGAAGTTTGCTTCCAGAAAATTAGCTCTCAGTGTCTTGGCAGCTCGCTGTGCCGCTATGAAATTTTAAACTTCCGGCAGCTCATTAAATGGGAAAACAACTCGACGCACGAGGCCAAGCGGGCCTGCATGCCGCCAACCAAATGAGCTGAAGCTTATTTAATTCAAGAGGCTGTAAGGGGGTCTGTCTGTCTGTCTACGCTTTGTGTTTTTGCTGCTTATGAGTACTTTGTGTTTATTTTTTGCTCATTTGTGTGTGCATTCTGCATGTGCTTAATTTTGTTGAGTTTGTTTTTACGTGCGTGTCTGTCAAATGGCTTTGGGGCTTCATGGTGAGCTACTGGTTTAAAAGGTCTGGAGGGCTATGCGGTACCATCAGCTCTAACTGACTTCTAATAATTAGCTTACAACCAGGGTCCAAAATTAATTTTTTGGCTTACCTGCCAAGGTGGCTGGTAGATTAAAAAAAAATTTCGGGTCAGACAGATTTTTGTTACCAGCTAAAGAAAATAAATTGCTTTTTACTATTGCAATTTGCTATTATTACTATTTAGCATGGCATCTTGATGTCATATGCAATGCTCAATCAACATTATAGTAGTGCGGAGTCATAATAGCAGAAACACTAACTGTATGTCATCCATCCATTCCATTATCCAAACCGCTTACCCCAACTGGGGTCGCAGGGATGCTGGAGCCTATCCCAGCAGTTATTGGGGGGCAGGCGGGGAAACATCCTGGACAGGCCGCCAGGCCATCACAGGGCCGACACATTCACACCCACACCTAGGGACTATATATATCTATATATATATATATATATATAGACATATATATATATATCTATATATAAATGTGTGTGTGTGTGTGTGTCCACGGGATGTTGCAATGAAACCTTCGATGTAGAAAAAAGAGCTCAACAATTCAGGAGCAAAGATATATTTTTTTATAGCTCAAAGTTGTTAAATGGCAGAACAAGCTTGTTTCGTGCTCAATGCACTCATCCTCTGCCGAGTGCATTGAGCACGAAACAAGCTTGTTCTGCCATTTAACAACTTTGAGCTATTAAAAACATTTATTTATTAAGTATATTCTTTGTTGACAGCTGATGATTGCTTATGGCATGAAACAGGCTTGTACTGTCTCATAAAGAATTTACTTGACTCACTGGATTATTTTGCTCCATATCTGTTGAGCACTTTCCCTACCATTGAGTGTTTCTTTTAACAAAGTTATACATATTTATTAGGGATCGACTAACTGCAGAAAGACTAATTCAACCGTTTCAACACTAAAGTGTAAATCATTTGAATTAATAAATTCAGTGGTATTCACATTTATGTGGAAGAAGGATAATTTATTAAGGAGTTTGAGAATAAAATAACTATAGAGGAATTAACAATGACAAGTAAAAAAAATAACTAACAGGTTTTGAAGCTTTTAAGGAAGAGGTTTTTAAACTTTAACCTATTAAAACTTCCCTGTAATGAGGGCCAGTGTCAGCAATCTCAAATATTTTCAAATCACTTATTGGCCTCTAATATTAACCATAGGTACTTGTTTTGTAGCAATAGGGGCTAGCAATGGGGAGGAGCATGTGTGAGCAGTGCAAAGACTGTCTGCTCGCAGTGAATATACTACCAGTACTTAAGGATCCGATATCCAATTGCTAGTCATCTTTTATTTTCCATGGTGTAAGTTTGTGAGTGAGGCTGTTTCTGTTTTTCATTTGCTCCTCCTGCTACGTGTGCCTCTTTGCATAATTGCTTTTAAAAAAATTATCTAAAAAGAGTAATCAAAAAACAAGTTAAGGTAATCAGGTTATATTACTTGTTTCCAGTAATAAAACTGTTCATTTTATTTATTACAATTTTAAGAAGGTAATCATCAGTAATGATAAAGGATTACATTTCAATAATGACCTTCCCACTGGGTTTCATAGCCTTTCACCACAGGAGAGGGTAGTTGGTCTTCCTTAAATTGCATTACAAATCAGATGTCATGTTGCATGTTGACTCCTCAAGTTTGGAAACACCTCGGCTCGCTTGAGAATGCAAATGACCTAAGGATATACTGCAATTTGATATGATGGAGAGCGACACCAACTCTTTCCCAGCGCTGTCAATAAGTGATAATATGCATGAGGTGTCCTGGTTTTTTTCATTTAACCTTGTTGCCAAAAATGGAGCAATATATGCGTTCCCTTCATCATAACAAAATATCAGTTATGGCAGTGTTAATACTACTGGTGTTATTAATACTGAATGCCACACAAACACCACCCACATTGTAACAAGCCTAACACCAAATAAACTAGGAATTTATGAGGTGCGTCCGGGTATCATAGCAGTCTATTCCGTTGCCTACCAACACGGGGATCGCCAGTTCAATTCCCCGTGTTACCTCCGGCTTGGTTGGGTGTCCCTACAGACACAATGGGCCGTGTCTGCGGGCGGGAAGCCGGATGTGGGTATGTGTCCTGGTCACTGCACTAGCGCCTTCTCTGTTCAGTCAGGGCGCCTGTTCAGGGGAAGGGGGGACTGGGGGGAATAGCGTGATCCTCCCATGTGCTATGTCCCCCTGGCTGGTGACTCCACATGTATCGGAAGAAGCACGTGGTAGTCTGCAGCCCTCCCCAGATCGGCAGAGGGGGTGGAGCAGTGACCAGGACGGCTCGGAAGAGTGGGGTAATTAGACGGGTACAATTGGGGAGAAAAAGGAGGAAAAAGGGATGGGGGGGAACCTAGGAATTTATAATTGTGCAGTGAAAACAGGTCAGGCAGATGCAATCTGGAATCTCGCACTCAAAAAACACACACCCAAAAGGAAAGGGAAAGCCTGGGCACACTCCTCTCAAGGTTACTTTGACTGCTTTTCCCTGCCAACAGCAGAAAGCGAGATGGGGGATGGGGGATGGGGGTGGGAGTGGGCGATGGAAATGTCAATCAACAATTCATAGGCTATAAAGAGCCAAATCATCGACTAGCTCTGAAAGAAAACAAAAATGAGTGCTCTGTTTACATGTGGGAACAAAGCCTGCTCTGATGCAAGAGTGACAGAGAGGGAGGAAAATGAAAGTTGTGCGAAAAAGGGGAGCTGGAGGAATGTGAGAAGTGACTGGCAGCCTCCGTGTTGCTGTGCGTGAGTGCCTGAGGAAGAGCAAAAAAGAAAACCCACTTTAAGGCCAAAGTGGGAGACTGTCAGAGGGGGGAGTTTTTGGGACTGAGATGTGGGTGAAATAGAGCCAATTTCATTTGCCGGTATTTAAATGTTTCTTGTGCATGTTGAGTGCTAGCGTGTTTCAGCTAGTGCCATTTTGATGATAAATTTACAAAAATAACTTCTCATGAAATGAAACGAGTTCACATCTCGAATGGAATCTGTTTTCTGATAATGTGGAGGGGAAAAAAAACTAAAGAAAAGTACATGTCATAAAATGGGTATGTGGAGGTGTCCAGGTGGCGTGGCGGTCTATTACAATGCCCACCCAACACAACGATCGGCGGTTCAAATCCCCATGTTACCTCTGGCTTGGTCAGGCGTCCCTACAGACACAATTGGCCGTGTCTGTGGGTGGGAAGCCGGCTGTGGGTATGTGTCCTGGTCGCTGCACTAGTGCCTCCTCTGGTCGGTCAGGGCGCCTGTTCGGGGGAAGGGGGAACTGGGGGGGAATAGTGTGATCCTCCCATGTGCTACGTCCCCCCGGTGAAACTTCTCACTGTCGGGTGAAAAGAAGCGGCTGGCAACTCCACATGTATCGGAGGAGGCATATGGTAGTCTGCAGCCCTCCCCAGATCAGCAGAGGGGGTGGAGCAGCAACCGGGAAGGCTCGGAAGAGTGGGGTAATTGGCCAAGTACAATTAGGGAGAAAAAAAAAGGGGGGGGGAATCCCCCAAAAAACAAAAAATAAAATAAAATGGTTATATTTTAAGTGTGAATAACATCGTCTTAATTGATGTGAAATATCTACTCTAACTTTTGTGTGCACAAAAACACATTCTTATACTTAGCTGCATAATTTTACAGAATCACAATGACTAGGCTTGTACATGTTTGTGTTAGTGTATATTTAGTTGTAGCTAGCTAACCAGTTTGCATTTGTCACATGTAAATAGGATAAGTGGTCTGAATAAACTCACAAGTGAGCACTTTGTAAACAAGCAGTGCACTTGTTAAACCAAACAAACTACCTTTATCTACATATCAATCTGTTATCACAACTGTCAGTCTCTGAATTCCTTGGAGAGATTGTGGTGGCTGCCGGAGAGATATTTTGCTAGATTCGATGTGTTGCCTTTTAACGAGGCAAACTTTGAAACACATTTTAACTGCCTTTTGAGGGACATAGACGGCAGCTCTCGCTGATGTCAGCGCTACCGTTTGTCCCATAATGAACACAGCGTAAGTTTGGATGTGCAAGATTCAAAGCTAATTTACAGCAAATAAAAGTGCGGGCAGCTTCACGACTGCAGCTCACCATCAATACAACTGACTGAAGAAATGGAAACACATTTCCACTTCACATATTTGGCAAATTCCATGTAATACTAAGAAAAATCCGAAAGCAAGTCGATCTTCTCTGCAAGTGGATACTGCATGGAAATGCACTAACTGGCTGGAACAGAATAGCCTGGAGCTTTGGGTAAATTCACTTTTGAGGAAGGGTAATACAAAACAAAGAACAGCAGCCATGTATGAGCAAGTTGGCTTACAGCATATTGAAAACAGCTTGCTATAAGGGTACCAGAGACTAGCAAGTGGCTGTGTAGTGGAAAATTTGAAAGCATAGAAGCTGGGTAGTGCAATAACAGGGGACGCCTAACAATTGAACCAATTATATTTTCTCATGTAAAAAAACTTCATTCAATGTACCCTTTTCAAAGGCAGCATCATCCTGCTGTTGTCCGGCAGAGATTTTGACCATACAACATATCAGAAACCCCAAGTTTTGATTTGTACTTACACTAATGTCACCAACCCCCCCCCCCCCCCCGACAGCAGGAAAATAGTGTTTTCACTGCAATGGGGCTTTAACTCTTGCCTAGCTCTGTGGTAACATATCTAACACAATCCATATCAATATGCATTTAACACATTAAAAGTAGACCTAATTAAGTTACAGTGGATTTTTCCAAATTACACTCACTGTGCATAATTTGGTACATTTGCAAAGAATTAAACCAATGCAGATCTGTAGTTCGACTTGAACACCAACAAGAAGGTTGAAAATTTTGGGTGAATATTTTTTGGTCTCCTCAATTCAGTTAATGATAGACTTGAGTGCTCTTTACCCTTCAGTGCTCTTTACCCTTTGCTCGTTTGTGATACAAGAAACAGGGGACAGAACAAATTAATCATAACAACTGCTCAACCTCCAATAGCCAACATGACTTTCATTTGGGGCCAAACCTGAATGCTAATTGTGTAACCTGAATGACACCAATGGCTCCTTAAAAACAGTCTGCAATTTTCCACACGGTAAACTATCATCACGTTGTAGTCAAGATAATATTATTGAATAATACAGGCCAAATGACAAATGAAAGCTTAGGCTTACAGGCCTAAGCCTCGGCCTCAATGCAGGTCTAGGCAGTGCATGCCCGCGTAACTCACAAAGCTTTAACTGAGAGCTTTGCAAGAACCATAGGGCCTGATTCCTGTTACATAATGGGTAAGGCTTACTAATGTTAGTAGTGAGCTGGGGAAAGGATACAGCATATGTTGGAAGTCCTGCCTGTACCTTTGTCAACTTCTATGCCGTGCCTCTCTTTCTCCATGTCTCTCTAATTAGCCGACATGGAACAAACAGAGGGAGGGAAGCGGGTCCCTGTCTCGGCTCGGCACACTAGCCCTTTTCCTTGGACCACTGCCAACAATCACAGGGGCGCCTCCCTGGCTTGCCTCCCCCTTCCTCCAGATCCCCATCCAAGCTTGAATTACCCCTTTTGGGCCCCCCATGGCTCTTCCCTCCCCCTTGACCCTCCAACCCAAACCTGGCACCCTCAACACCCCACCCCTCCCCTTGGAACACTGTCTAAACCAAAAAGGAGGGTAGAACTTGTTTAACCACACATGAGAGTGCACACGCACACACACGCACACACACAAACACACGTCTGTTACAGCACTCTTGCATCAGTAAGCCCTGGACAGTTTAACGAGACCACCTTCATGTAGCCTATCACACAAACAAACACACATGCACAAACCATGCAGACAGCCTGCAGATCCCCGCTGAGCATGTACACACTCCCAATTCATTTAGCACAATGCTTTTAAGTCACAGCAGACATAACAGCTGTCTGGTAAGCCTTCAGCCTGGCCCCACCCATCCCCCAGCATTAAAAAAAGAATACCCCCAACTCGCCGTAGAATAGAGGAGAGGTGGTAATAGCTTTTGGGAAACAGCCTCCTGCAGAATTCAGCCGATTTCACTCTCAACACCCATTTTACCGGGGCAGCACCCTGCAGCGGTGTTAAGCATGTTATCTATCAGACCTCTGCCAGTTGTTTTAAAAGCCTCATAATCACTGGCTTAGTAACGATCACAGCCAGTCCCAGACTAAGGTCAATGACTAGAGGAAGGGGATAGATGACACAAGCCACTTTTCCAAAGCAGAGCTAAGTGGGAGTAAGCCTGCCCAGGTCCAACTCAAAATAACCGACATTTGCGATGAGGAATGCATTTGTTTATTCAAAACAACAGGTCCTTGGCAAATAGCGTAATTACAGAATAAAGCTACAAGAAGCAACACAGAATCACAAAAAAAAAATATTGTTTTTGCAGAGCCAGTGACATGAGCAGGCTCAAGTCCTTTAGCGTCATTTTCAGCCCTAAGGACAACTACCCGAGGATTAAGCTACAGGCTCAAGTTTTGTTTAGGAAGGGTCACACAAAGGGAATAAACGATGACAATAATGATAATTTTATTTGTATACCGTCTTTCTCGGCGCTCAAGGGCACTTTACAGAGCAGGAGAACAGAGAAAGATACCAGTAATAAAGTGTCGTTTTCCCTCTCAAACTAATGATACTGTCACTTCAGCATCAGTGGATTGTAGATGCAGAGTGCAAAGGTTTATCCTTGTGATTTTTTTTTCAAATTACATTCTAATCAAAATAAATGTCTTGGTACTAAAAGCATTTGAGTGCTTTCTTTAAACAAGGGGCAGGAGTCACAATGGGTCAGGGCTCTACTGCAAACAGGACGCCAAAATGACAGAAGTAGTATTAAATAACTGTGTCCCGGTATGATACACTAGATTTCTCATTTTTCCATCTGGGCTGAAAAGACTGAAGAATCCTTGTCTAGAGAATAAGCTAGATAAAAATCTTAACGAAAACAATGAATGAGCCAACCTAATTCAATACTGGTGTTAGCATACATTTCATTGATTTGTCCTGTGTCAATGGCACTTATGTCTGATCTTCCAAGTGCTCATTGTAAATATTTCCTGTGCAACAAGAAATAGTAGCTGTAAACCTTTGTGCTAATCCCAAGGCTACAACGAGAAGGATCACTTGGTAGAAACAAGGTAGACATATTCATTGCATCCACAAGACTTGTCTTTGGAGCACCCCAAACACCAGCAACCTAGCAATCCAACACACATCCACTTCCTCAATTTGTGCTGAAGCTGCCTGAATCTAGCCACCTGCCTTGTCTGTGGTGGTCATAGGTACAATGTTGAGTGCCTTGTCTCTGGAAAGAGAAAGCCTGATGGTATGATACTCAAGGAGTGAGTTAACTTCCTCTTACCCCCCCCCCACACACACACATTCGAGGGGACCCTGAAACAACTTTTCCCATCAGTGCCCCCACCCACCCCCAATGCTTTGCAGCTCTCCACAAAGACGGGCGTCTGTAAGCAAGAGAAGACCCCTGACCCTGGACAAGAACAAGGCTTTGTTTATATGTATGTGAACTAGTCTGTCTCTATGTCATCAGCTGGAAGTCTAAGGCATGCAGCGCAGACATTACAACCTGATTAAAAACAACCCTATATTATCCAACAGCCTTGCAACAGCCTTGAGCTTGAAACCAACACTCATACACTCCCATAGCATGCATCATTGGCACACAATGTGATGAACACACATGCATGTGCTATGCATGCACAAATGCATAACAAACAAAAGTAATATGCACACAGCCACACACAACTGAATGTGCGCACAGACAAATCCCCCCCCCAGCACACGCATGAATGTAAGTGTGCATGCATGCATGCATGTATTCCACTGCTGCTGCCGCGCTCTTTTCATTTCATCACCCTATTCGTGTGTGACGAGCAAGATAAGACAACGGTGACAGAGATGTCACAGAGAGGAAGGAAACAAGGGAAGAAACTGCACAAGAAAATGATGTACTTCAATTAAGATGCAAGGAGTATGTATTAAAGCTATTTCATAGTGCCTGGGGATACGATACAGGAATGGGTTAGGGGCTAAATTGGAAGACGATAGTTCAACCAGAAGCCTCAGCTTCCTTACAAAAAGGGGGCTGGAAAGGAGGAGTGGATCAAGGGAGACAGTCAAACTGGGTTTAATAATACCCTTGGAATAAGCGCAGTGAAATCTACCCAAATATGAAACAAACAAAAAAAGTCTGTTTTTCTAAGACAAATGATATGACAACATCACTACACAATGGCGACAAACCCTATCTGGTTGTGCCAGGCAATGATAGGGAACCTTAAAGGGTGCTTGCTAGTCTGTCAAGAAGCCATTTGCAGTAATCGCTCACTTTAGTCATGACAATGACAAGAGTGTGTTCCATCCAGCCGTTTTAAGGACTCCTCGCATTACACACGTCCCCTACCTCACTCAGCCAATCACAGGCGGGCTATGATATAACCCGAACGCCCATCCCCGCCTGCCTAACTAGACGGTCACCCCAACCCGGGGGCTGGAGAAATCGATTTTAAATAAACTGTTAAAAACTTAAAGCATACAGCAAGTTTTTATTTTTCCAATAAGAAAGGAAGCTATGGCGAGTCAAATAAGCAATAGTCACATCTTTTTTTTGTCGTTTCAATTATCAAGAATCAGATTCGCTCACTGGAGGCGTCTACGTGAAAAGGACATAACGCATGACGATTTAGTTTTTTTTTTTAATTCTGCAAAGATGAGCAGTTCGTGAGCTACGCTACACAAATATGTCAATTTACGACTTCAAATGTCGGTACTCCAGCATACACGCTTTTACGTATGCCTTTTTTTCCCCCAGAGCGGACAAGCAATGACACTTGGCTTACGTTTAAAAACAGCACCGGGGAAGAATAAATAAATGCATGAAGTTACCTGGCGTTAACGCAGCTTTGGCAGCTTTCAGTGGAGAGTTGGTGCATGGCAGGGAAACGTGCAGAGGAGAGGCAGCATCCCCCCCCCCCCCCCCCCGCTGTCTGTCTGTCTGTCTGTCTTTTCTCTTCAAAGTACCCGTAAAAGAGACAGCTCGGGATTTCGCTCGCTCTTAGAGCCAGACGTGGCTTTCCGTATGGCGGCAAAATAAGCCGACTCGCTGCTGGAGCAGCTTGATGACGGGAATACCGAGGTAAACAATGGCTTGCCGGCCAGATACAGAATCGGCAAGTACCTTGTATTTTAGCGTTAGAGCAAAAAGAGAAAACAAAAAAATACAAAAAAAAAATTTGCAGTGAAGTAACGCTTGCTTGAGGACAGTTCGTTTAAAAACGTCACTATATAACGAAGCAACGCGAAGAGGAAAAAAGGAACGCACAGAAAATAAATGTACTCTTAAAAGCAGCAGAAATGATGTTAGCTAGCCAGTCGGCATTAATCGACTACAGCAAGGGTTTTGCAAACGACAGTACATTAGTCGGTTGTAAGAAAAAAAAAGGAAAATAAAAAGAAGAAGAAGAAAAAGAAAAAAAAGAAAATCGCCTACGAGACCGCACAGGCTGTAGCCAGCTGGCCAACTTGTTTTAAAGTGCAAAAAAGAGATGTTTTCGTTCGGGTCGCTAGTCGGGTAGCTAGCGGGTTAAGCAACGCGACGTCTGGTCAACAGCCGGCTATCACGAATGCGAGTTGAAAGACGACTCCGAGAGAGCACATTGCGGGGGGATCCAGATGTGGCGGTGGACAGCCATGGCAGGCGGTGTTTCAGTGAGCTCCCACTGACGGTGATCCTGCAGCCATTTTGTTCGAACTAACAGTACGGTTCTGCCTCGCGCTCCTCCGAGAGTCGAGACGGCTCAGGAAGTCCCCCCCCCCCTCCCCCGTCCACGTGACACCCCACCAACAACAACACCAGCGTGTGGCCCCGCCTCCCCTCCTCCCCCTCCTGCCCCTGACAAAGCGGGCATTCAGACGGCTTGGGTGGGGGGGGAGGCGTGATGGGCAGGGAGGCAGATCGTATTTCCAAGGTAATCGCTGCGGAGGAGAGTCGACAGCGCCTTCTGATTTGAGCAGCTCTCGGATGTTTTAAGGTCAAGGTAATCTTTATTATCCCCGAGGGGCAATTTGTCGCACACGCCAGCAGTAAATACAATCAACGTCGACGATCAACACGCACCAATCAAAACAAACAATTCACACACAGAAACACAGAATTACATAATATTATTTAAAAAGGCCAATGGCAGCAGGGACAGATTCATTCTAAACTCTATCGGCCCTGTATCTAGGCAGATTATATCTGCAACCAGATGGAAGCAACCTGAACTCACTGAACAAGGGGTGACTTGGGTCAGCAACACATGACTGAGCCTTTGTAGCTCCAACTTTGTACACATGGCAGAGCTCATTTAGATTTTTTCCTGCACATCTTAACAATTCTTTCTAACCTGTCCTTGTTTTCAAGGTAAGCGACCCAAACTAGCAAATAAAAGAGAAGGTTAAAACAGATTCGGTTAAATATGAGTAAATATTCTCATAACTGTGGTGTCAACATTTGGTGTCACCAACCAAGTCCGGCTGCACTCGATTCAATTCCTTTGGATAAGCATGACCTGGATGAATGAGAACATTCACAGACTTGGTGTCAACAAAACTTCTAAGCTTCTGATAAAAAATACATGTGCTGATGGGCCTTCGCACAATCAACATCGGTATTTGGTTCAAAGGTTAACGTATCATCAGTTATTGTCCCTAGATACTGATACTGTTGGAATTCTCCTGAATCACCACCTTGCTGAGGCAGAGAAGCTTGTGTGTACTAATGATCCCAAGAGCTATGCCATCCGGAGCTTGGCTCCTGGTAGGGTCACCCAAGGCGGATAGGTCAAGGGGGAGGTTCAAGATGAAGCGTGATCCAATAAAGACCTCAATGGCAGAACTGGCAGAAGATGTCTCCAGGTCACAACAGCAGTGAAGGCGAATGAAGGCTGGAACAGACGGTGATCCCCAATCATCTTGGTTCCTCATGCCATTGGACTCTGGCCACCCCCTACCAAGGGCTGTGTGGCGGCTGCAGGCGCATCAGCCACTTCACATAAAAAGCTGTCATGTGCAGGCGTCCTCCAATTATGCAGCTCCAGGATCAGCCTCTACGCCCACCCGAAGACCCAGAAGGACTCAGAAGGAGAACAGTCATACGCGACCCTGAGTGACCGCCGATGATGATGATGATGATGATACGGTTGGACGACTTCAACAGCCTGGCCATGAATAATAGCAGGAAGAATAGGGGAAGGCTTCTTCCTAAAGTCAATTATCAGTTCCTTTGTTTTGGACACATTTATGTCCAAGGAATATTGACACCAGTCACTAAAATCATCCACCACTGGACCGTGGTCAGTTTCATTATTACTGAGCAGGGACACAATGACGGAATCCTCCACGAACTTGATGATGCACCCCCATAATGACACTGTAACTCCTTTGTGTATAAAACAAATAAAAGTGGTGACAGGAAACCTCTTACAGCCTTATTTATGGCTATTTGTAAGACTGCGGATGCGCTTCTCCCCCCTGACACATTTTACATCAGTTTGGTTGTGACAGCGGAATGTGTGTGTAATGTCTCCGTTGCATCCAACATTTTATGTGATGACAACGGTTACAAGATGAATAAATAAAAGAGTGGCAAACTAAACTCGGAAACATTACTAGAAATTATGGTTACTCCGTTGCAGAAATTCAACCCAGTTTTAATAAAACAAATTTTAAATAGTGCTGCCAAGTTCTTTAACTCAAGATAACCTTAATTAAGACTCTCTTGATCACGTGATGTCCAGAAACATGCACAGAATATTCCAGGCTATTCACCAAATGATAGATGAGGTCGCCTCAGTACGCCTTGAACCACGTCTGTAGCCACCTCGGAGAAGCACGCACCCCCCTGTCCATTCTTTGCATTTCTTTCTCATGGAAATCACACACACACACACACACACACACACACACACACACACACACACACACACACACACACACACACACACACACACACACACACACACACACACACACACACACACACACACACACATATGTACACACAGTGTAGCGGGAGCAGGTCAAGGCTGTGGCCCACAAAGGAGAAGGCTGACCAGTGAGATCCTGCACAGCAAAGCTCTGAGCTCCCATACATCACAGGCAGAGACTGCTGATGAGAAAGCCAGGGGCCCTGGCCTGAAGTCTTTCTCTCCTTTTCAAGGCAACACGCCCGGAGCTATTAAAACTGCAAGCTCTGACTGAATGGAGAAAGCAGATGTTCCATACTCAGGGTTAAGAGAGGTGAGAGTGGAGGGGAATGCCTTAAGAATTGCCTAGAGGGATATGTAGTTTAGAAGAGATTATAGCCCGGTGCTAAGGTCAGTGGAATAAAGCGCGTGAAGGAATTTGAGATTTTGGTCACTCTGAGATTTTATGTTCATAAACAAAATTTTTATGTAAAAAGTTCACAGAATGCATCAACAGGCAGCAATGACCCCGCGAGCAACGGCCAATCGAAAATTAGCTACACAAATCACTAATAGCTTGACCGTCATGATGATAATGTGTTTTCCAAAAAGGATACGTATCCTTTTTGGTGCACAAACTACAACAATAGCGTGCCATCTTAGAGAACAGAAATGGGAATAATAGAGTGGATGAGTGTGTTCATTTGTGCACGCCTGTATGTTATCGGAGAGAAAGATAGACAGAGTACATATGGGGTTTCTCGTGTAAGTGTGCTTATGTCTGTGTGCATTGGTTCATATATGTGTGTATGTGTGTGTGTGTGTGGGGGGGGTGTACAACCATACAAACTCCTCCTGATGCACAGCCCCTACTTACTTCAACCAACCGAGGCTGTCCTTTTAGGCGTCTCTGGGATGTTTCTTTGACTCGTCTAATTTCCCTCATCGCTTTCCCATTTAGGCAGCCTGCTGGCGGAGGAGCGCTCGCGGTGTAAAAGTCTGCCTGACACGCTGATAGCAGCCCGCTCACACACGAGCCCAAAGACTGCGGCAAAGGCAATCCCCCCCGTTCTCCCTACTCTGCTCTGACAGCACACATCGACTCCTCCTTCGTTACCCATTTTCAGTCTCTCCCTTCTCTATTTATTGTCCCTTTCTCTTTCTTTTTTTTCCCCAGAGAGCTCTCGGGCCTTTTGTTTTAATTCCAGTCCAATCATGAGCTGTGTTCCGCATAAGGTTTTAATTTCAAGCCTCCCACCAGAGTGCTCTATACACACACACACACACACACACACACGTCATGCAAAAACACACTTTTTTATATACATCAAACACACACACGTGCTCACGTGTGCACGTCACAAACTCATGCAAGTGTTGTGGTACTGCATGTGTATTTAATGCGCATGCTCCATGGCCACGTTTTACAATCCAAACATGCGTCCCAGGAGAGGCAGAATCTCAGTCTGGCCAGATCAGTTATCACACACACGTTCACAAAAGGCAGACACATTACCAGACAAATTACATAAAAAGAATCATCACGTTTTCATCAGAAATAAAAATAGCATAGGGCGTCACGGTAGCGTAGCGGTCTATTCCGTTTCCTACCAACGCGGAGATCACGGGATCGAATCCCCGTGTTACCTCCGGCTTGGTCAGGTGTCCCTACAGACACAACTGGCCGTGTCTGCGGGTGGGAAGCCGAATGCCGGTATGTGTCCTGGTCACTGCACTAGCGCCTCCTCTGGTCGGTCGGTCGGTCGGTCGGTCGGGGGGGAGGGGGAACTGGGGGGAATAGTGTGATCCTCCCATGCGCTACACCCCCCTGGCGAAACTCCTCACTGTCAGGTGAAAAGAAGCGGCTGGCGACTCCACATGTATCGGAGGAGGGATGTTGTCGTCTGCAGCAGAGGAGGTGGAGCAGCGAGCAGGATGGCTCGGAAGAGTGGGGTAATTGGCCAAGTACAATTGGGAAGAAAAAAAAGGAGGAGGAGGAGGGGGGGATCCACAAAAAATAAATAAATAAAAGAAAGAAATAAAAATGTATTCAAATGGGCTATGAACACATGCATAGCAGTGAGACCATCATATCACGTCTTCTTTTTGCTGCACGGTCAAACACAACGCCCATCTTCAGCCTCATAATGTTTAAGATGTAATCCCTTTGGAATAACAGACTTGATCTGAGGAGCAGCAAAACATTTTAGGACCGTACTTAAATAAAAGGCGGATCTTCGTGTTACGGCCCCGGTCCCCGGACGATGGGTCCTCAGAGAGAAGATCATTTCTGGCTTGATGACTGCTTGATGCAGGATGACTTGATGGTCGTGGGGGTGGGATCTTTTACATGATTCTGGTGCTGATGAGGAATATGCTTTTTTCCCCAGCGCAGTCTGGACTTAATGCCAGTATGTTATCATAATGAAGATGGCAGGCTACTGTCACAGCCACCACTTCTTTGCTCAAAGTGACATTTCCAAAGGCGTGACTTGACATATGCAAAAGGATGAGGGGAGGAACCAAACGAAGGCATGTCCTTACTGCATAAAAGGAGAATCTTGTGCCACTGCTTTCTTGATTTTTAGTATTTGAACTTCAATAGCTTTCTTTTTTTGTGGTTTTTTGTTGCTGTCTTTTCTTTTCCTGATCAGCGGTGAGACTTAAGTGCCTCTCCGGTTACAGCAGCAGTTTTGTCAGAAAGGCTACATGATGGTTGTTCATCCCCAAGATGCTTCCCATCGCTAACAAATGAGGAACAGGATAGCAGCTAAAGAGGAGTCAGACCATTTAAAGTGGACAGATTCGGGGGTGTCCGGGTAGCGTAGCAGTCTATTCCGTTGCCTACCAACACGGGGATCGTCAGTTCGAATCCTCGTGTTACCTCCAGCTTGATCGAGCGTCCCTACACACACAGTTGGCCGTGTCTGTGGGTGGGAAGCCGGATGTGTGTATGTGTCCTGGTCGCTGCACTAACGCCTCCTCTGGTCGGTCGGGGCGCCTGTTCGGGGGGGGAGGGGGAACAGCGTGATCCTCCCACGCGCTACTCCTCCCTGTCAGGTGAAAAGAAGCGGCTGGCAACTCCACATGTATCGGAGGAGGCATGTGGTAGTCCGCAGCCCTCCCCGGATCGGCAGAGGGGGTGGGCCAGTGACCGGGACGGCTTGGAAGAATGGGGGTAATTGGACGGGTACAATTGGGGAGAAAAAGGAGGAACCCCCTCCCCCCCAAAAGGGGACAGATTCATTTCATTAGTTCTCATTTACATAGAGGTGTGAATGCCCCTTAGCTGAGGAAGGACAATAAAGCATTCAGGTAGTGGGGTATACTAAACGCACACCTACACACACGCATGTACAAATAAATGCATGTGTAAACACTGAGACAAGCACATATAGACATGTACAGTGATTAAATGTACAAGTGCAGACCATGGCAACAAAATGATCCTACGCACTTCTGCTCTATACAACATATTACAAACGGCCCAGTTAAACAACAACATCCAGGAGAAAATAGCACAGGGAGGCTGGCAAAGAGACAGCGCAGGGGTGGAGACGGGGTGATGTAGTCTGTATGTGTTTGTTTGTCAGTGTATGCATGTGTGTGGAGCGTGAGTGAGTGCATTTCTGCACGTGTGTGTGAGCGCGTGCATGCATGTGTGCATGTGTGCATGGTGTGTGTGCGTACATACATTCATGTATATGTGTGTGTGTGTTGGGGGGTATCTACCCGCATCTATGTGTACTAGTGTTTGTGTGTCAGTATGTGCGACTGTGTTAGTCTGTGCGTGTGTGTATGCGCATGCTGGATGGGTGGAGGGAGGCAGAGTGGAGCGCGGCGGTGCAGCAGGACAGCGTATCTGAGCAGCGGTAATTTCCCTTGAGACAAGCGAGCAGGTAAAGGCCAGCAGGGTGGAGCGAGAAAGGGAGAGGGGGGGGCGGGGCGGAGGACGGTGAGAGAAGAGGGAGGCAGTGGAGACGGGAAGCGGGGGAGTGTGTCATAGAATAATGAGGAATGATAGAAATAGCGGTGGCAGGAAAGAGGCCGAGCATATTCAGAGAATCAATGCACACGCATCCCATTAGCAGCGTCTCCAGGTTGCACGCGGCGTCCGTCCTTGTCAATACGTTAAATGTTAACGTTTCTATTTCATTTCCAAACGCCTTATCTTGTTAATGAGCGCTTCTGAAGAGCATCATTGTTTTGTAATGTATTCCTCTATTAATTACAAGCGCAGCCTTTTCCTGATGACCTTGCTTTATTTTGTTGCAAGCTGCAGAACCTTAATATTAGCATACATTAAGCCCTGCTTATCTTTCATCCCCGATAGCTAATATGTCAAATTATCACCAGCCGGGAAAAAAAACCCACTGCATCAAGAGAGACGGTTGTTTTGCATACTGGTATGTGTGTGTGTGTGTGTGTGTGTGTGTGTGTGGGGGGGTGTTTGTGGGTGAACACCCTCACATACCAGCCTTTCCCCTCTCCTTCTTTGCGAACTCATTACCAGGGTATAAGACCTGCATGGATTTTTATAGTGTTTTGGGAACTGACTGGTTAATCAGATTTATTGCACACTTAAGCTTAATTGATTGCCTTTATGGATTCAAATGAATAATTAAGCGCTAACAAGCCTAGTTTCTGTTTCATCCCTCTGAAATAATGATAATGACCCACAGGGATGCGAGTGTGTAGGACTGTCAGTCAAAAAAAATGTTCGCACCCCTTTTTTTTGGACTACATTCTGCTTCAACATATAAAATGGACCACGTGAATAACATTAGTTATGTCACCTGTATGATAAAATATCTGTCTAATATACGTAACTGAAACCATTTCAAAGTTAGCTGTTATTTGGCGTCCAGGTAGCGTGGCGGTCTATTCCGTTGCCTACCAACGCGGGGATCGCCGGATCGAATCCCCGCGTTGCCTCCGGCTTGGTCGGGCGTCCCTACAGACACAATTGGTCGTGTCTGCATGTGGGAAGCCGAATTAGGGTACGTGTCCTGGTCGCTGCACTAGCGCCTCCTCTGGTCAGTCGGGGCGCCTGTTCAGGAGGGGGAGGGGGAGGAATAGCGTGATCCTCTCACGCGCTACATCCCCCTGGTGAAACTCCTCACTGTCAGGTGAAAAGAAGCGGCTGGCGACTCCACATGAAACGAAGGAGGCATGTGGTAGTCTGCAGCCCTCCCCGGATCGGCATAGGGGGCTGCAGCAGCGGGTGGGACGGCTCGGAGGAGTGGGGTAATTGGCCAGATACAATTGGGGGGAAAAGGGGGAGGAATCCACCCCCCCAAATTAGTTATTATATGAAAAGGAGACTAAAACTAAAGGTAGATTGGTTCCCTGCGTTGCCTTTACTCTTTGTGAAGGTCTCTACTGATGATTCCATGAGAAATGAGGCAGCACATGTTACTACATACTGCGGGCGAAATGACGAGTGACAGTGTATTAATACCGAGGCCGTCCAAACAGAGGCAACATAACCTGACCTTCAGATGATCTTCATCAGATCAATACTATCATCAGCACGGAGGAGCAGTCAAAGATTAATCCCGCCACAGCACGTCAAAGGGCACACACACACACACACACACACACACACACACACACACACACACACACACACACACACGACACGCGCGCCTTCTGTGGGGGCCCGGATGGTATCGATCGGGTTCCATTGACTGATACACAGAGCCACCACATATACACACTTGCTTGTTGACTTTATTTTTTCCCCGGCTGGCGCTGTACAGCATCCGTGGGGGGGGGGGGGGGGAGCAATGATTTAGGTCATGGATACCCCTCTGGAGCTGTGTAAATTCCCTCATGTAGAAACGGGGGGGGGGATTAAAGCACAGTTTATCGCAATACTCCCTTCATTATTTTACCAAAAAAAATGAAGGAAAACCCTCCAGGAATGCAGCTGTCTGATTAGATTGACAAATAGCTTTTTAGAAAGGCATTAGTTCTGGGGGGGACAATTTGTCCTGAAAATGTGAAGTCTCAGATCGTCAATTTCAAAAAGGACTGCAACATTTGTAAAATGTTGCAATAATATGATCGTCGAATCTAGAAAGGTCAGCGGTGTGCAGCGAGATGTAAATAAAGATCGCTCCTGTATTTGCATTTAAGCTCGGTATGAGAGAAAAGGGGAACCATAAAAGCCACGTACACCAACGCGGGGGGGGGGGCAAGCACAGATGCCCATTTCCCACCCTACCTGTATGTATGCATGACTGTACATACACAAGTACACGCATACCAATATCAATATCCGACTGCCCACGATCCATTTCCATAAAATATGCACCAGCACATACAGCGAAACAAGCGAATCGATAGCAACACACCTGAAATGGTCCACAAGGCATCTATTACATCCCTCGTCCCATCTATTACATCCCTCGTCCCATCTATTACATCCCTCGTCCCATCTATTACATCCCTCGTCCCATCTACTACATCCCTCGTCCCATCTACTACATCCCTCGTGCCTCGTCCCATCTACTACATCCCTCGTCCCATCTACTACATCCCTCGTGCCTCGTCCCATCTACTACATCCCTCGTCCCATCTACTACATCCCTCGTCCCATCTACTACATCCCTCGTCCCATCTACTACATCCCTCGTCCCATCTTTTACATCCCTCGTCCCATGTAAATGTTGGTGGCATATCCAGAGGCTATGGCTGATATTTAGGAGTGCATTAACACAGGGCAGAGATGGGTTAATAAACTGTTTGTTGCCGCTGATCTAGGGGAGGGTTCGAGACAAAAGAGAGAGAGAGGGAGGGGGAGAGAGAGAGCGGGGGAGAGAGCAGGCAAGAGAGAGCGGGAGAGACGAAAAGAGAGAGCTGGAGAATACGAGAGAAGCAGAAACCTAGACGCGGAGTCCAACCAAATTAAAAGGAAAGGGAGACAGAGAAAAAGAGAGGGAGAGAGTTAAAACGGAGGAAATGGTGACGGATGAAACGCACGAGAGACCGCGGAGAGCGGCGACATATTGGAAAAGACGGGATGAATACAAATAAAAAGTGGAGGGAGGGGAGGAAGATGCTTGGCTTACTGGTGATGGTATCGGTGGGGGGGTGGGGTGGGGTTGTGTTGTTGTGAGTTGCCGCCTGCTATCTTTCGCCTCAGCCAGGCCGTCAGTTTGATTAATGCAGCTTTCCTCCGACTGACCTCCAAGGTCACTGGAATAGTGGGAACTCAGTCTCTCCCATTCGCCGTCGCACCGGAGGGGGGAGGGGGGGTAACAGCCGTATAACGCACACCCCCGGAGGAAGCTGACTCCCCCTCTTTTTTCCCCCTGTCTCTTCTTTACACTCTGTTTGTCCTGGTTCTTAGTTCTCATGTAAATTCTGTCACGTTCCTTGTCCGTCCGTCCGTCCGTCCGTCCGTCTGTCTGTCCACTTGTCTGTCTGTCTCTCCATCTGCCCTTCTTTCCCCTTAATCAGCCTTTCCTCTCTCGCTATATACGTTCTGTATCTCTCTCTTCTCCATCCATCATTTTCTCCCACTTGCAATCTCTGACTCTCTCTCACTCTCTGTCCACCGTCGTTGCTCTCTAATCTGAAATGCAATCAGAAGTGGGCCTAATGCAACACGATTCAAGATGGCGGCGAGAGGAAAGGGGGAACAGGCCTGGGGGGGAAGTTATTAGAGAACCCACTGATGCTAAACACAGATAAACAAATACACATTATAAACCGTGGGTCTCCAACCACGTGCCTCAGAGGGCCGGAGGTGTGGAGGATTTCGTTTTAAACACACCAGCTGACTTCACTTCATGGCACACCTTCAGCCAGAGAGGGGGGGAACTAACTGGTTAAATCCCGTGTCGCCGGGTTTGGTTGAAAATTAAAATCTGCATACTCAGGTTGCTGCAGAACATGGTTGCTAACCACCCGTTACACACACACACACACACACACACACACACACACACACACACACACACACACACACACACACACACACAGAGCGCCTGGCTTTCCCCTCTCTGCCCACAGAACAGACTGGCAAGGTGAAGACATGGGAATAGAGTTGTTCCTCACCGATAGATAGTTGGCACCGCCACACTTCCTCTCACTGGGCAGATCTCGACAACCGTCTCACCCTCTTAATGTACCAGCCTGGTCTCGCCTGGCATGAGCCTGGCATGGAACGGAGACAGGCGGGACTACAGTGAAAGCAAGAGGGAGGGGGGGGGGAGAAAAGAAAGCAAGAAAGAGGACATTCGCCTGTGTGGCAACTTGTTTAATTCCATCATTATCGGTGTGCATGTCACAAGTCCCCTGTTTTCCCCCGGATCTCTGTCGTAATCCAGTTTACAATCCGGACACAATCCCAAATATTCATGTAGCTCTAAGGATTTGATGCGTGAAAGTCTTCATGATAGACATAATGGACAGGGCTGAAAGCAATAAGAGACGGAGAGAGAAAAAGAGAGGGGCTCTCTCAGTGTGCAGGCATGTGAATGTGCATTCATTGCTCCACAAGGTAACACGAGGGGTTCAGTTTGGGCTTAAACACACAGCTCATCGTTAATATTCATTCACCTTAGTGTGCGTGCACTTTCACGCTGGTCCGTAAGCAGGCCTGACCAAGATGGCGTCTGACTCTGTGCTCAAAGAAGCAGCCACTATAATCGCAGCCTGGAGAGCTAGCCCTGCTGTGCTCCATCAATTTGTCTCACACTCTGCACCCCCACCTCCCCCACCCACAGCCCACCACCCTTCTCTTGCCTTTCTTCTCTCTCTCTCTCTCTCTCTCTCTCTCTCTCTCTCTCTCTCTCTCTCTCTCTCTCTCTCTCTCTCTCTCTCTCTCTCTCTCGCTTTCTCTCCCTGCTCCCTTTTTCCAGTCAATGCCAGTGTGTGTATGTGTGTGTGTATTTGTGTGTCCCACACACACACACACACACACACACACACACACACACACACACACACACACACACACACATACACACACACACACACACACACACACACACTCCTGAGCATCATGAATCTTTCATGCGAGCCGGCTGTATAATCCCTCAGGCGTGCTCCCAGAGACCCACACACACCCGCCTCCATCACCTTACATTGGGACAGAGAGAGAGAGAGAGAGAGAGAGAGAGAGAGAGAGAGAGAGAGAGAGAGAGAGAGAGAGAGAGAGAGAGAGAGAGAGAGAGAGAGAGAGAGAGAGAGAGCAGCCAAGGAATAGAGAGACAGAAAGATTAATGGAGAGATAGAAATATGCAGAGAAAGGAAGGGGTGGGAGCGGGGGAGTGACAAAGAAGTAGAAAATGGGAGAGAAGAGGTGGAAAGAGGAAGGGTGGCAGCGAAAGACAAATTTAAGGTGTGAAGTAGTACCAGCCCTCGCCAGGTTGGAATTCCCTCCTCCCTTTTGACTGTAGAGCCGGGGATAAATAAAGGAGGTGGAGGCGATAACAATGGAGAGTTTGTTTTGTTCTTTATTGCATCTCTTTGCTCCTGAAGACTGCAGTGGCTTCTCATCACAAGTCCTGGTTGAAGGGTGACCAGGTGCATGAACAGCCAAGCAGTTAGAGAGACGGGAAGTTGGACAGAGTTGGAAAGAAAGGTGATGAGACAGACGCAGTCGAGTCCATCATAACATCTTCTATTACAGTATGGTATGGTGGCATGGACAGTCAAACACGGAAAAAAACTGCAGCGGATTGTCGACAAGGCATCCAAAATCATAGGCAACCCACTCCCCTCAGTTGAATCTCTACATACTAACCGGACTGTAAAGCGAGCAAAGAAGATCACCTCCGACCCCTCACATCCTGCTCATCACCTCTTCCAGTGCCTTCCCTCAGGGAGGCGCTACAGGTCACTGTCAACTAAGACTAAACGCTTCGCAAACAGTTTTCCCCCCTAGCCATAAGGACTCTGAATTCCTCCCTATAGCCCCCTCCTCACACAACATTGGCATAAATACCACCATTCACCTGTTGTGGCTGATATGTCTATTTCTGTTATTGTGTAACTGTATTGTTCGTGATAATATGTGGAGTGTCTGTTGTTGTCCATGTATATATTGTGCTGCAGAGTGTAAAGTGTACCAAAAACAAATTCCACCGGCCTTGGTCGTGTGGCTAATAACATAATCTATCTACCTACCTACCTATCTATCTATCTATCTATCTATCTATCTATCTATCTATCTATCTATCTATCTATCTATCTATCTATCTATCTATCTATCTATCTATCTATCTATCTATCTATCTATCTATCTATCTATCTATCTATCTATCTATCTATCACACACACGTGCAAACACACATTCATACATATACATGCCACGTACATATGTACATAGATAGACACATACACATCTAATTGTTGATGTTTTCTTGAACATGTGGTTGGTGAGGATCCTCGTTTCAGCTGCTCTTGCTCATACTAAACACTCATGTAAAGCTCTGAATTTTGAATTTATCACCATTAAAGTTTACATTTACACAGGGTACCGATAGAAACTGCAAAATCCGCTGTGGCGACCCCTGAGGAACAGGGAACAAGCCGAAAGAAGAAGAAGAAAGCTTACATTAGCAATTTCCCTCTTGGCAGGTGCTTTCATCCAAAGTGACTTACAAGACTTACATCAATAAGCAGATGCTGTATATTTGTGTGTCAACATTGCAAGAGCGCATGTCATGTCAAATGCAATTAGTGTAGGTGCGCATCAGGTACATCACCGCTAGTGGTGGGAGTAATACAAGAACAAAGCCACAAACCAGCGTGACAGTCGTGTTTAAAGATGGGATAAGATTTACAGGTAAGTCGTTCAGTTCCTTGAAATACCTTGAAAGCCAACAGCAAGGTACTGAACTTCATACGTGCAGCAACCGGGAGCCAATGTAAGGATACAAAGAGACGTGAATTATGTGCAAACCCTAGCAGGTTGGCAACCAAGCACGCAGCATCACTCTGGATTTGCTGAAGTGGTTGGACTGCATGCAGCATTTACATTGCAATAGCCTAACCAAGAGCTGAGAGACAATCATCAATATACTGGACATCATTACATTATTGTGCCTATTTTAAGCACCAGCACTTTAAATTTCTCGTCTCGTCTCGTCTCGTCTCGTCTCATCATCAGCTGCTTCTCCGGGGTCGGGTTGCGGTGGCAGCAAGCTAGGTAGGGCACTCCAGACGTCCCTCTCCCCAGCAACGCCCTCCAGCTCCTCCTGGGGGATCACAAGGCATTCACAGGCCAGATTGGACATGTAGTCCCTCCAGCGAGTTCTGGGTCTACCCCGGGGTCTCTTCCCAGTTGGATGTGCCCAGAAAACCTCCAAAGGAAGGTGCCCAGGAGGCATCCTAATCAGATGCCTGAACCACCTCAACTGGCTCCTTTCAATGCAAAGGAGCAGCGGCTCTACTCCGAGCTCCCTCCGGATGTCCGAGCTCCTCACCCTATCTCTAAGGCTGAGCCCAGACATCCTACAGAGGAAACTTATTACAGCCGCTTGTATCCATGATCTCACCCTTTCAGTCACTACCCAAAGCTCATGACCATAGGTGAGGGTTGGAACGAAGATTGACTGGTAAATTGAAAGCTTTGCCTTCCGACTCAGCTCCCTCTTCACCACAACGTTCCGGTACCACGTAGGTATTACTGCTGATGCTGCACCAATCCACCTGTCAATCTCCCGCTCCATCCTACCCTCACTCGTGAACAAGACCCTGCGATACTTGAACTCCTTCACTTGAGGCAACAACTCATCCCCAACCCAGAGAAACTGAAACTATAAGTTTCAGTATACGTATGTAATGTTCCTGCAGTATATGCAGTGGGTTAAATGCAAAGGATGAATTTCTCCAAAGGGATTGATAACGTACATCTTGTATTATCTTACGTTATTTTGTCTTATGTTATCGTCTTATCTTATGATGCTAGCTTGTATATGCCTATTTTGGAATGGTATTCTGTTTTGTTAAAATGTGAATATGCTGTTTAGTGTTCAAAAGTTAAAATTGTTTCCCCCATAGTCTTGATGTGATTATTTTTATTATTATGCTAGTGATACAGACTGGTGTCTGGAGTTGGAGAGCAGCATGCTCTGATAAATTCAGTCAGATCAGATCTGTTGGGCTGAAATCAGAAATGATGACCAGTGGTTTTGGATAATTTGAGCTGGAGGTGCAGCGCCCTCATCCAAGCAACGCATCAGTAAATTAAGCAACAACTTTTTTAAACACCTCAGTGTTTCCTGGTGGAAAAGAAAGGTAGAGTTGGGAGTCATCAGTGTAGCAATAGTAGGAGAAACTGTGTGCCGTGAGGACTGAAGGGGCACTTGACCCCTCCATGATATTTGATATAACCTCCCTGTCAAGTATGATTGGATCCACTTTAGTGCCGGGCTGACAATGCCCTGGTTCATCAGTGTCCACAGGAGAACCTGGTGATTCATTGTGTCAGATGTGGCATATAGGTCAAGGGAAGATGACAACTGATGACTTGGAGGCAGTTTTGGCTGAGTGGAGTGTTTCAGTATCTGCAAGAAGAGTAGTTTCAGTGGAGTGACCACTTTTAAACCTGACTGGATGAAGAATGTTAGTCTGGGAGAGACAGAAGGAGGGCTCATTGCATGCTGCTTGTTTAACAGTTTAGGCTAGGAAAGGAAACAGCAAGATTGAACAGTAGTTTTGGACCAAAGTAACTGTAGCATAGGCAGAACTCACAGTGTGGGTGGGCAGAGAGAAAATCAGGTGGGCTTAGCCCATCCAAGACCAATCACACTTAATAGGTTCTGAAACGCTTAATCAAAGCAGGCCATTACAGCTATACTTGCCTGAATGCACCACAGTTTAATCATACCAACCTTATACATCATCAGAGGTAATGTTACAGGCACCAAGATGAACATTGACAACATCACATAGCCTGTCATGGCAGCCACATATTCATACACACACACACACACACACACACACACACACACACACACACATACACACACATAGCTGACAGAAATAACAGCATCATTAATCAAGCATATGGATAAAGGTACACACAGGGCCGCTGACACTGGGTCAGTTTTCCTGGGTCCTGGGTAAAGGGAGGGTCCGACGCTGACGGCTCCCCCCGCTCCGTCAGCCCTCGGAGCGCACAACGACAGACACCGTAGCGCTGCCGGAGCAGGGGAACCTGTGTGAGCCTGGTCAGGATCAAGGTCCAGACTAGAAAAGAGATTTACATGCACACCACCTATGTTTGGGCTCTTTAAGGTCTCAGTATTTTTTTCCCCCATGTAAATCTGATGTATAGTATTTTCAGATCATTAAATAACAAGTTTGTTATCAATCTTCCATGGACAACTTCAAAGTATTAAAATTGGGATTTGGGAATGACAGCGTGTCTCTAATATGATTGAATTTTGGTGGTGGGGCTACCCTTTTAATTAGTCTACATTTGGATTAAATAGTGTGAGGGAGAGGAGAGCTCTTCTGCCTCGCACAAATGGGACATGTGTAGTGTGTGCATTATGGCCAGTCAGCAGTGACCTGTGCACAGTCGGGACGGGGGGCATGGCTTTCCAGATCATCTTGTCCTGAGCACGAGCAGGACATACTTGAACATAGTCTGGCACGGTGCCCCCCCCCCACACACACACGGCAGACGCAGCAACATCAGCATAGAATCCAATTGTACACCCAACAAAAATTATACCCAGTAACCAATGATATGGAAACAGGCAATAGGCTAATAAAGTCTGACATTGTAAATTAGCTTCCTTCTGATGATTTCAACAGGAGATGACTGAAATTGAGATGAATTCTCTCCCTCCTGCTCTTCCTGACATCTTTTTGTGTCAAACTTAGGCAAACTGCTTCATTTCACCATGATTTAACCTACGCTAAAAGCAGCTAGCTAGCTAGCTAGCGGAAAGTAACATTCTGTTCCTCTGTGCAGTGTGCGGCTGTACAGAGTGAAAGAGGAGGGGCTGCTCACAATCTGGCATTTGCGAAATGCACTGCCACTCAAAAAAATCTTATCACCATCATCATATGGTAAACAAGAAGCAAGAAACAAGAATTGTTTTATTGTTATTGGTCACCTAGTCAGATAACTGAAACAGTATTGATTGGATGAGCCAGCAAAAAAGAAGCCGTCTGATTGGGTGGGCCTAGGTGGGCCACAGCAACATAGCTACATAGCAGCAAAGTAGCAAAATTGGATTAAGTAATGTATTTTTAGCAGCAGGATGACCTGAGCTCTGTTTAACATTTTAAATTTTCAAACACATGAAAAATCTTATTCCTTTCATGAGTTGTATGAATTCTAATGGTGATTAACAAACACTGAAGTCACAGAAGGTTGAATCTGTTCATCTGGACACAACGTGTATTGAGAGAAGCGTTTCATCACTCATCTAAGTGACCTCTTCAGTCTCAACTGACTGCAGGTATCCCCACCCTTTTAAACAATACAGTGGCATAATGACCGAAAACGATCAGTTTCATATGCAAACTGCCATGACCATTAACTAGAGTTACAATGGCCATGAGTACTATTCACAGAGGGTTGTAAGATGGTGACAGATGCACTCTTCGGTCGTTCCCTCACCTAGATGGCCTCTTTGACTCCCCGTTCAAACCAGCGTTCCTTCCTATCAAGGATGTGCACATCCTCATCCTTGAAAAAGTGGTCACTGGCCTGTAAATGGGTGTAGACTGCGGAGTCCTGGCTTGACACATTAGCTCTTCTGTGCTGTGCCATCCTCTTGGCCAGCATGTTTGGTTTTCTGATGTACAAGTCACGGCAATCCTCCTGGCACTTAACAGCGTATATGTCTTGATGCACGCTCAATAACCCAGGTAAGAAAATCAAAGGTTGTTGAATCAGTTCATCTGGATACAACATTTATTGACATATACTTTTCATCACTCAGCTAAGTGACATCTTCAGTCTAAACTGACTGCAGGTATCTCCACCCCTAATAAACAATAAAGTACATTACAGTTGCCTAACGACCGAAACCAACGACCAGTTTCATGTGCAAATATGGGTGTGACCATTAACTAGAGTTTTGATGGCCATGTGTACTATTCACAGAGGGTTGGGGAATAGCTGCAATCACAGCTGACGTTGTCAGCTCAGTGGTACCAGTGTCCTGATTACTCCTTGTTTGTGCTCCAGTGGATGATGAGAGTCAAACCTTAAATACTGATCAGTATGTGTTCATTTACGGTAAATGTCAACAATCAAGTGTCCCAAACACCAATTGCAATTTCACAGTCTAAGAAGGCTAACCTGTCATTTTTCACATCTTCTCTGGTGAAGTTGATGTGGTTGTCCACAGAGTTAATGTGGCTGGTGAAACGTGGTACATCCTGTGATTTAAATTTTTTTTATCACTTTAATTTTTATTGAAGTTTTTAGGTCAATACAAACATGGCATCTGTATTCAGAAGTAAACATTAAATTATCTACATTTACTTGCACACAAGCCCAACGGGGCAACTCAAAACAAAACAAAAAAAAAACACACAAAAAAATGTACAAGAGCTTCCTGTGGGTCTAACTTTCCAGTCTTAAGCGTTGTCATGAATTATGTTGTCGCGTGTTTGCTCCTTAAACCATGTCCATTTCTTCCACTGGTCTTCCATCCGAGGTACTGTAAGTCTCAATCGATGAGTCAGTTTTTCCATTGTATGAATGTCCTCCACTATTTCCATCCATTGTCCTTGTGTGGGGGCGTCCACCTGGCACCATTTTCTTGTGATTACCTTCTTAGCAGCAATCAGCAGCATCTTAACCAACCATCTATCACTTGGCCCTATATCGTCGTTTTTAAAATTACAGAAATAGAGGATCATATAGCACTTAGGGAAGTCATATCCAAGTACCTTTTGTATTACATCATGAACCATCTCCCAAAACATCGCTAGCTTATTACATTTCCAAAATATATGCGAGTGGTCTACATCCTCTGTTCCACATTTCCTCCAGCATGACAGTTTGGTGCTGGAGTATCTATTTTTGATTTTTGGTGTAATAAAAAAACGTATCAGACTTTTCCAGGAGAATTCCCTCCATATCCGCAAACTAGTGGAGGATTGATGGACTTTCCACATATTCTGCCAGTCCTCCTCTGTAATTTCTGTGCCAAATTCTAATTCCCATTTTTCTCTTTATATATGTAGTTGAGTGTTTATTAGTTGTGAGAGCTTGATATAGTACAGATATAGTCCTAGATTTTCTCCCTTTATATGCGTTGATTATAATTTTAATCACACTGAACACCTCCATGGAGGGTCCTCTCCTGATACATTTGTTGTAATAATCCCTTAATTGTAAATATCTAAAGAAGTCATGATTCTCCAAATCAAACTTGTCTTTCATACCCCGAAAACTCTCCATCTCCCCTTTTTCCTCTAGAGTGCACCATGCTGTGATTCCCCAGTCTGTGATTTAATTTTAACCAAGGTGTCATCCACAAATATGAACAGATGGCTAGGTGGTGTCCCTGGATAGGACATCAGAGCCCTCTTTTCCACTTCCTCCATGTACAGACTGGGGAACCCACAGCACACCCATGCCTCTGCCTATAGCACTGCCCCCTGTATGTGAAGTACGTGGACTGAAGACACAGCTTCAGTAGCAGACACACTTGGTAAGTGTTAAGGGTGGTCCTATTACTAAGGGTGGGGTCGTTTTGTAATTACAGACTACCTCCACTGTTTGCATGCATGAAGATAAACACTGAGGTGTACATAGTGAGTGATTTGTTTAAATTTAAAATTTATTTGAAATTAACCAGAAAGATTAGGAGTTGTTGTCTCTGTTATACCCCCCACACCCCAAGGTTTACTACGAGCCGCAGTACAGACTGGGCACCATTACCTTACAAACTCACCCCCCAGGATGCCCTCTGAAAGTGTACAAAATGTATGATAAATGCCACATAATGGTTCGTAAATTAGATTCCGTCCACAGTTGATCAGTGTTAAACTAGCTTCCTCTGGTGCATGCCAACCTTCAGGCAGGCTCCACAGATTAGCCGCTATTGGAGTGACAGTGAAGGATTTAGAGGAGGGTCAAAGAAGCACAGCACAGCACCGGCTGCTGTTCTAATTACCGGGCCAGTGGCAGGCGAAGCAGCATGGCAACGGAGCACACTTTCTTTGTGGCTTAGATGGGCTTAATATGAACGCCCCCACCCCACTTCAACTGCAACACCAACTCCCAAGCCTTTGATTTACTGACACTAATTACCCAGATTGTCCAGAAAACAGTGTGACAGTGTGTGTGTGTGTGTGTGTGTGTACAGAACCCATTATTCAAATATATGTATGTGCATAACCTGAGTGCATGCATATGCATGCATGCTGAATGTCTGCATGAACTGTATATATTAGAAGCGAGAATGCATTTAACAAAGGCACGAGGCTCCTGGAAAAATATGAATAACACGTTTCTGTTGTCAGTATCCCATCCCAGAAATGGCCCTTCCATCTCTTCCAGACGGGGACGTCTCAAGGTCCCCTGTACAGACAGTCAAAGAAAAGGTCGAGTAAATGGGAACATGTAATATAACACTGTGCAGGGTGTGCATGCACATGTAAGGAGCTGTGCATTCACATAGTGAACATGCACTTGAAATACATGTGCTTTGTGTGTGTGTGTGTGCGTGCATGTACGTGTGCACGTGTCTGAGAGTATGTATGTACACATACACATTTGAGTGTTTGGGTGCCCACATTGCTTCTGTGTGTGGCAAGGAAAATATGTGTAAGAGTGTATGCATGTCTACCTGGGGTTTTGTGTGTGTGTGTGTGTGTGTGTCCACCCTAAATGTGTAAATGTATGTTTTCAGGGGCCAAGAGGTCGATGGTCTCCCCCTCTCCAGTATCTTGCCCTTACTCCCATTACTGCCCTCTCACCATCCCCGCTCTGCTTCTCCATGCACTCTACGTCCGAGCACCACCTACCAAATACAATTAAGGTGAGTTATGGTCGCTCCATAGCGAGGGCATGGGGGAGTGAGGGTGGTGGCTGGGTGGTAGGGGGGGAGGGAGTGGAAGAATGAATCACTTGGGTGCGCCAGATAAAACCACTGCCATAACGCAGCCCCTACACTGGAAGTCGGGTTACATACCCTCACACATAGACACAAAAAAACATAAACACACACACACACACACACAGACACACACACGGCGGATCACAGTAGAAATGGGGTTTGTGTGCGTGTGTATGTGTGTGTGTGTGTGTGTGTGTGGGGGGGGGGGGTGCAGTGCCAATTTCACGCCTCTGCTCCCCTCTGTCTCTTCCAGCTCCACGCCGCTTGCTCTCCTCTCCTCTCACCTGTCTCCTTCTTCTCTCCCTCAAGTATATCCCCCTCCTCCCAGCACCAGCACCACCAACATCCCCAAGAATCCTCCTGCAGCTTCAACCCCCGCCCACCCCCCCAACCCCCATCTCATGCCTGCCACCTTCCCTGGTTGGCGTTTGAAAGCACGATGGCGTAGGGGGCTCCATCTCCACAAAGCAACCCAGGGTGCATGATAAAACCATATCAGAGGTGCCGTGTCACAAAATTAATAATGAAATAACAACTCGGCAGCAGGGCAAGAGACACCTCGCCCTCGCTCCTTCCATCAGCATCGGCAGCCGGCCCAAGATGGATGCCACGCAACGCTTGGCGTGCTCCGCAGCGCAAGGACAAAACGAGGACATGTGCTGGAAAAAAAGAAAAGAAAAGAAAAGAGAGGAAAAAAAACAGCACCGATTTGCATTCTTAAAGGTAACATTTGTTTATCGTGCGCCTGACATCGCTCTTAACAGCCCTGCCACTGATTGAAGCAGGCTTTCTAATTAAGTATTAATTACACAACAATAGAAGTAGCAATTAGGCAGCGGTGACGTAAAGCTGACATATTCCCACCTGGGCTAATGTCAACACAGCATTATTACCATCCCCGCCTGCTGCGGTAATGGCTATCTAACAGTCGTAAACGTCAGCACCAGCATATTGTACCACCGTTAACTATTCCACAGCACAATATGCTCTCTCTCTCTCTCTCTCTCTCTCTCTCTCTCTCTCTCTCTCTCTCTCTCCGTCTCCACACCTGTCCCTTCCTCTCTCCCTCCCTCGCTTTTCCCCTTTCAGCATTTGGTCCACAAACGCAGATCTGTTTGCTCGGCGTTCATTTGTGAAAGCTGCAGGGTTTTCGGAGACGGGCAGACGAGGAACGAGTCCCCTTCGTAGTGGCACAGTGTTTACAGGCTCGCTGCAGCACAGGCAGGTAGGTGGTGCTTGGCACCAGCCTTTGTTTGCAGTGTGCCACACAAGAGGCAAAGGAGCCCTGCTGCTGCTGCTCACAGCAAACCCAGACACACACACACACACACACAGTCATAAACACAGAGACTCACAAATATTCACACACACACTTACACACACACGTAGTCTGTGAGTTTATGTGTGTGTGTTCGTTTATGTGTATATGAGTGTGTGCCTGTCTGGGTGGGATGGCTTGTGTATAGGCATCTATCTATCGGGCTTCCCATCAGCATATTAATAAATTGATGACGACGTGTCAGATCTAAAGCGCTGGGTGAGAACAGCAAGACACGCATGAGCATGGTTGGACAGTAACAGGAGAGAGAGAGAGGGGGACACCAGCCTCTGAAAGGTGGGGGAGAAAGCGGTCAGCCGAGGCATTTCACCAGGCAGAGACTCAGGGGCGTTTCCAGGATTTGAGGACATTCGGGGCTTAGCCTGGACTTCTGTCGGGGGGGGGGTTAGGGGGGGTCCTCCCCCGGATTTTAGCTTTTTTTTGTTGTTGTGATAAACAAGCTCTATTTTGATGCTTTTTTATGCACTCTGGCAGCTTATTTACATTCAAAGTACACGTCTTAATCATTGAAAATTTGCAAATGTGTACCTCAAAAACTGTTGTTTACTCTCCAGATTAATTATGAATTGTGTTGTTGAAAATATTAGTAGTTGTTAGTAATTAGTATGACTGAGTCGTTACCGTTTTAGTTCGTTTTATGGAAATTTGATTTATTTGCAAGAAAAACCCCTGCTAAAGGCCAATAAAAGTATGCTGTGGGATCAGACGAGTATGGCCCGCGAGCTAAACGGCACCTACAATCGTGATGAAGAGAACCTCATCACGACTGTAGGTGCCGAATCCAATTCATATCATAAATCAACAGGCAATTTCAACCATTATTGAAAAGTCACGCCATAGGCTAAATTCTTACCCTTCCCACTCTTTTGGAAAAAGCCAAGAAGATTGAAGGTTTTTTCCCCCCTGCACGCTCCACCATTTCTCCTCCGCTCGTCTCTTCCTGCTTTAACTTGTGTCACGTGACTCAGCTCTGACCATCAGACCCTCCCACACATGCACGCGCACACATGGCGTTAGTTTAGAGACCTGCCTTTATTTGGACAAGCTGTTATGTTACGAAGACTATCGGACATTCACACGTCACGTTTTTTGTCGGGCCTCACACAGACTTAAATTTAAAATTATATTCGGGGCTACACTCAAAACGTTCGGGTTTAAGCCCTGGCAAAATGACCTGGCGACGCCGATGCAGCGACCTGTACAGTCGTAGACCAAATGAGACTGGGCAAAGTGAGCAGTGGCCACAGAAAAAGCGAGGTGAACAACTGACAGCTGACATGGGGAGAATTGGACCATTTGTTTGACACTGACAACACCCCATCTGCACGGAAAGTGTGTGTCAGAGGCTCGACTTGCTGCCAGGTCCTTCTCAGGTATTGCAGCCATCTTCTTTTGATAGGTGTCACGCTGGACTGTGTAAACAGACCTCTAAAGTGGTGTGTCATTTTGATACTCATGCGGGGCTCTGGATCCCTCCATTTTTTCTCTCAATGGGAAAAAGCATTGTGGTTTAAAGAGACTGCCCCCACCTACGTCTAGCAGTATTTTTGCACATTTGGCTTTTGGCCCTTTACCTGTTGAGATGAGATCTGGTGAACTTTAAGTTGCATTAAAGAAATTATGCAAAAAAAAAATACATTGCCTAGGTTAGTATAATTTAATTTCACTGTTTTACAAGTGGCACAGGGGCGGCACGGTGGTGCAGTGGTTAGCGCAGTAGCCTCACAGCAAGAAGGTCCTGGGTTCGAGCCCCGGGGTAGTCCAACCTTGGGAGTTGTCCCAGGTTGTCCTCTGTGTGGAGTTTGCATGTTCTGCCTGTGTCTGCGTGGGTTTCCACTGGGTGCTCCGGTTTCCTCCCACAGTCCAAAAATTGGCCGTACTAAATTGTCCCTATGTGTGTGGCGGGGGGGCCCTGTGATGGTCTGGTGGCCTGTCCAGGGTGTCTCTCCGTCCGCCGCCCAATGACTGCTGGGATAGGCTCCAGCATCCCCACGACCCTGAGAGCAGGATAAGTGGTTTGGATAATGGATGGATGTTTTACAAGTGTCCCTGCTGACTCTTAACCTCCACCACTGTCTTCCCTACCTACAATGTTCGTTATCACGGCAGTAGTGATTGTATATATTGCATCTACTTACAAAGATGAAAACAAAGGCATTAAAAGGGGTGTAAATCATTGCATAACCAAATAAATACATGTGAAAAAAGTCTGTTTTTTTAGTGAGCGCCTTTTCAGACTCAGTCTGGTCCAGCTTTCTGAGGAACGACTGATTGAAGCACTGTCATGGCTGTTAGCATAAGGTGTTTTAAAGATTTTAAAGTTGCTCATTTAAACATATTATGGCTGCACCACAGGTTGTTTGTAATATTTTATATATTTTAAGGACAGAGCAATTGGCCAACAAGATCCAAAAGTCCCATTCGTGTTTCCATGGACAAAACGGAATTGAAGGTGATGACACTTTCTGCTGATGGCATAAAGTGTCGTCACCTTAAATCACCTTCTGCCATCAGATCACATATGTGAATCACTTGACGTGGTTCAGTTGTGGCAAATGTCCCAATTATCGAGTACATATAAATTTTAGTTATACTGTTTTAACTGGGATTTCAAATTCAGAAATGACAGACACAGACTGTTTATCAGCTAGTAAAAAGGTATTCTTCTTATCAGGGGAAAATGTTCTCGCAAGTAAAGAATTGCTTAAATTAAGAGCAATATCACAGAACTTTCTCATATGAAACATCTTCTGCTCCCATCTGCTCAACAGTAGAACACGTGTGAGAAGGACTCGGATTTATTTTATCAGTGTAAAAGGAGAAATGAGCTCCTGTTCAGAGGAATAAAGTGGAGCAATGGACAAATGGGACCCTGGTAATAATCTACAAATGAATATAATCTCGATCATGACTGCTGAGCCTTATCCTGCAAACCTAAAGGCTACCTGAACTCTTTGTCTTTTTCTCGGTAGATGAACAGAGGAAGGTTTTCACACATGAACAAACTTTACTTCTTCCCTCCCTCCCTAAAAGCGTCAGCCTGTGCCTATGGGCTAACTAGGTGACAAGAGAATCATTTTGCTCCCATTCAGCCATTCACTTGCCCCCCCCCTAACCTCCAAATTAGCCGAATTTCCACAAAGCGAAACACATTAGGGAGGGATCAGGGCAATACGGCACATTAGGAGTACTGACAGAAGTGGCCTATTACAAAGGAATCACACATTATTGACATCTACGTATCTGGAGAACAATCCCAGTTGAGTTAATGATGTGCAATTAATCATAGGTCGCTTAGCCCAGGATGGAGGATATGGTTGACAGTCAAGAGTGAAGGCTGGCCTCATCTGCTGTTCATTCATGGAGAGGAAGAGATATAAATGGACTGCATTTACATAGCGCTTTTCTAGTCCACGAACCACTCAAAGCGCTTCACAGTGTATGCCTCACATTCGCCCATTCACACACATTCATACACTGATGGTGGAGACTGCCATGTAAGGCACCAACCTGCTCATCAGGAGAAGTTAGAGGTTCAGCGTCTTGCTCAAAGACACTTTGGCACACTCTCTAGAGGAGCTGGAGATCGAACCAGAAACCTTCCAATTACTAGATGACCTGCTCTACCTTCTGAGCCATGCCGCCCCACATAGAAAAAGACTGATGGAAGGAAAGGGTGGCAAAGTGTGAGCTACACAGTTAGCTTTGGTTCCTGACCATGGACATACCTCTCACAAGCCAGTAACTTGCCTCACAGCAGGGTCTTAAAATGTTCATTCGATGGAAACATCATTGGTTTCTAATGACGCTACCGCATGATCAGTCAAGGCAGTCCTGGAGACAATTCACACTGCAGTGCACCCACTTCCATAATTTAAGGTTCACTGTAGTGGAGACCCAAAGGCTGTCTTTCCTGCCTGTAGTCCTACCTGATCTCATAGAAATACGTGACCATGACCTATTAACTACGCATTATGTGGTGGTGGCACGTAATGTGTTAAAATTACATGCTGGCACCATGGAAACAATGCCAATGGAAAGTCAATAAGGATCCTTTGTCGCGTTGGACACACAAATTCCCCAGTTCAATAACATCGCACAATGGGTGGTGGTTAAAGTTTTTTTTTACAGTTTAGAAAACTTTATTTCATCATTATTTTTATCGTCATTTGACTGAATGTATTATAATGTCTTATGATTTTTTTGTTCTCTAAAAACACTAAATTGTGTGTGATATAACTATCACTTTGATGTAATTAGGTAGTTTTGAAGGAAGGCCAGAGCTTTAGCTATGCCAAATAGATTTTATCCTTTACTTTGTCATTAAAAATGTAATTATATTCCTTTTATAATTTCCCCCTAATATTAATAACAACAACAACAATAATAATAATAATAATAATTAAAAACTGATGATGATACTGATTGTGAAGACCACTCCCTTCGCATTGGAATGATGAATCTACCTTAAATGGAAGGAGTCTCGTGATTTCAATGGGCATGTTGGTGAAGGGAACAGAAGTGATGAGAGGTGATGGTTAGGTATGGTGTCAAGGAGAGGACTGCGGAAGGCCAGATGGTGGTGGATTTTGCAAAAAGGGTGGAAATGGCTGTGATGAATACATATTTCAAGAAGAGGGAGGAACACAAGGTGACGTACAAGAGTAGAGGAAAGTGCATACAGGTGGACCATATCTTATGCAGGAGGCGCGATATGGAAGGGATTGGAGACTGCAAGGTGGTGACAGGGGAGAACGGAGCTAGGCAGCATCAGATGGTGGTCTGTAGGATGACTTTGGAGACCAAGAAGAGGAAGTGAGTGAAGGCAGAGTCAAAGATCAAATGGTGGAATTCGAAGAAGGAAGACTGTTGTGTGGAGTTCAGGCAGGAGTTAAGACAGGTACCGGGTTTTAGTGAAAAGTTGCCGGATGGCTGGGCAACCACTGCAGAAATAGTGAGGGAGACAGCTAGGAAGGTACTTGGTGTGTCATCAGGACAGAGGAAGGAAGACAAGGAGACTTGGTGGTGGAATGAGGAAGTACAGCAAAGTATACAGAGGAAGAGGTTGGCAAAGAAGAAGTGGGATAGTAAGAGAGATGAAGAAAGTAGACAGGAGTACAAGGAGATGCAGCGTGAAGTGAAGAGAGAGTTGGCAAAGCCAAAGGAAAAGGCGTATGGTGAGTTGTATGAGAGGTTAGACACTAAGGAAGGAAAAAGGACCTGTACTGATTGGCTAGACAGAGGGACTGAGCTGGGAAGGATATGCAGCAGGTTAGGGCGATCAAGGATAGAGATGGAAATGTGCTGACAAGTGAGGCGAGTGTGCTGAGAAGGTGGAAGGAGTACTTTGAGGGGCTGATGAATGAAGAAATTGAGATAGAGAAGGTTGGATAATGTGGAGGTAGTGAATCAGGAAGTGCAGTGGATTAGCAAGGAGGAAGTGAGGGCAGCTATGAAGAGGATGAAGAGTGGAAAGGCAGTTGGTCCTGATGACATACCTGTGGAGGCATGGAGAAGTTTAGGAGAGATGGCAGTGGAGTTTTTAACTAGATTGTTTAACACAATCCTGGAAAGTGAGAGGATGCCTGAGGTGTGGAGAAGAAGCATACTGGTACCAATTTTCAAGAACGAGGGCGATGTGCAGAACAACTACAGAGGTATAAAGTTGATCAGCCACAGGATGAAGATATGGGAAAGAGTAATAGAAGCTAAGTTAAGAGGAGAGGTGACGATTAGCGAGCAGCAGTATGGATTCATGTCATGAAATAGCACTACAGATGTGATATTTACTTTGAGAACGTTGATTGAGAAGTATAGAGAAGGCCAGGAAGAGTTACACTGTGTCTTTGTAGATTTAGAGAAAGCATATGACAGGGTACCGAGAGAGGAGGTGTGATATTGTATGAGGAAGTCGGGAGTTACAGAGAAGTATGTAGGAGAGGTGCAGGATATGTATGAGGGAAGTGTGACAGTGGTGAGGTGTGCAGTTGGAATGACAGATGGGTTCAAGGTGGAGGTGGGATTACATCAAGGATCGGCTCTGAGCCTTTCTTGTTTGCAATGGTGATGGACAGGTTGACGGACGAGATCAGGCAGGAGTCGCCGTGGACTATGATGTTTGCGGATGACCCTGTGATCTGTAGCAAGAGTAGGGAGCAGGTTGAGGAGAGCCTGGAGAGGTGGAGGTATGCACTGGAGCGAAGAGGAATGAAAGTCAGTAGGAGCAAGACGGAATACCAATGCGTGAATCAGAGGGAGGACAGTGGAATGGTGAGGATGCAAGGAGTAGCAGTGATGAAGGCGCATAGGTTTAGATACTTGGGGTCAACTGTTCAAAGTAACAGGGAGTGTAGAAGAGAGGCGAAGAAGAGAGTGCTGGCGGGGTGGAGTGGGTGGAGAAGTGTCAGGAGTGATTTGCGACAGAAGGGTACCAGCAAGAGTTAAAAGGAAGGTTTACAAGATGGTTGTGAGACCAGCTATGTTATATGGTTTGGAGACAGTGGCACTGACGAAAAGACAGGAGGTGGAGCTGGAGGTGGCAGGGTTGAAAAGCGAAGATTTTAATTGGGAGTGACAAAGAAGGACAGGATTAGGGATGATTATATTAGAGGGATCGCTCAGGTTGGACGGTTTGGAGACAAAGCAAGAGAAGCAAGATTGAGGTCGCTTGGACATGTGGAGGAGAGATGCTGGGTATACTGGGAGAAGGACGCTGAATATGGAGCTGCCAGGGAAGAGGAAAAGAGGAAGGCCAAGAGGATGTTTATGGATGTGGTGAGGGAGGACATGCAGGGGGCTGGTGTGACAGAGGAAGATGCAGAGGACAGGAAGAAATGGAAACGGATGATCCGCTGTGGTGACCCCTAACGGGAGCAGCCAAAGGTAGTAGTAGTAGTAGTAGTAGATTGTAGATATTTAAAATCCGATCACACCGATGTGTTTCCCATCCCCTTAAACCCCTAATTGTACTCTCAATTCGACCTTGATAAACACTGTTAACACTGTTTACTGTTTGTCTGTGAATGTTCTCATTCATCCAGGTCATGGTTATCCAAAGGAGTTGAATCAAGTGCAACTGGACTTGGTATATATCCGAAGGAGTTAAATCAAGTGCAACTGGACTTGGTATATATCCGTGAAGACGTTTCGCCTCTCATCCAAGAGGCTTCCTCAGTTCGTGCCTTTCTGACTAGACTAGCTTGGTCTAGTCTTATTTAGGATTTTTTTTGTTGTTGTTGCAAGTATTGTAGAAATGCGTTTTGGGGCTGTGTTCAAGCCAAGTCAAATCAATTTTATTTGTATAGCCCAATATCACAAATGACAAATTTGCCTCAAGGGGCTTTACAGCATCACAACAATTCTGTCCTTAGACTCTCGACTTGGATAAGGAACAACTCCCTAAAAATGTTCAGTGTTGGAAACGTTCGGAAACGTTGCATTCCAACAATTCTTCTGGCGAGACCGGAAAGAATCTTCATAAGAAAACATAGCTCAACCATGGGAAATGTTTTATTGTAGCTACTGACATTATGTCCAGCTGTGACTATGATTAATCCTATTCTTGAAATCGTGTTTTTATAGCGGAGTTTTAACATCGGACAGACTATGGTACTTCCACGTGGTGGCGAAGTGAATAAGGTTAATTATTTTTGGTTCCTGCAGCGTTCCTCCGGTGCTCCTGTGCTGAGATCAGCAGTGAATGATTTGCTGACTTGCGAAATACGATCGACTTCTCGTTTACTTTCATGAGTCGTAATGTTTTGACACTGTTGCTGCCCGATCTAAGTCAACCGTGCCTCACATCTACGATTGACTTAGATTGGGCAACGACAGAGAGCAGTGTTGGTCGAGCAAGCTAGAGAATGAAGGGAGGGAGCGGCGGTAGCGAGACCCACTGGCGTAACGATCGACTGTGCAACTGGTGCGCCGCACTGGGGCCAAGGACCTGTTAAGGGCCCATGAAGGAAGCGACATTTTTGCCGCTTAATGGTCTTTTCAGGTGGGGAGCGACTGACGCGCCTAAGTAATTAATTTTCAATGAAAGGCGAGTGGGCAGGCAGGGAGGCGCGGGCAATCTGTCCGGCGGAGCGACAAGTGGGCACAATCTCGTGAAACTGTCATGGTCATGCTCGTTTCACGCGCGCGACCAAACGCAATATCCCGTCTTGGCTACCGACTGGCGGAGTTAACAAACTAGTAGTGTCCGTTCGGGTGTAATCCCTCCCCCGACCACAATGTGGGTTGCAAAGGCAGAATGGCGCTGTTCGTCCGGTCGCCACAGGAAAAACGTCTCTGTCTGTATGCAAGTATGTCTGTCCTTCGATTTTCTCGACAACGGTACTTCTAAATAACTTCACATTCGACACTGCACTTTCTTAGGTCTTCCGCAATACACCCACCAAGTGTGAAGTCGATCGGATGAACAGTTGTCAAGAAGATCGAAGAACAGTCATACAGACGCACATACATACAGACAGACAGAGACTCCTTCGATTTTAGTTCGATAGATTCGTCATTCCAATGCAGGGGGAGTGGTCTTCACAATCAATATTATCATAATCGTTTTTTGATTATCGTTATCATTACTAGTAGGGGGAAAAGATAAAAAAGGAATATAATTGTCTTTTTAATAAAGTAAAGGGTACAATCTATTTGACACAGCTAAAGCTCTGGCTTTCCTTCAAAACTGCATCGTCACATCAAAATGAGTTATCTACTACTACTTTCGGCTGCTCCCGTTAGGGGTCGCCACAGCGGATCATCCGTTTCCATTTCTTCCTGTCTTCTGCGTCTTCCTAATGATAGTTATATCACACAAAATTCAGTGTTTTTAGAGGACAAAAAATCGTCAGTAAGGCTTAATAAATCCAGTCAAATGACAATAAAATAACAACAAAATAACGTTTTCTAAACTAGAAAACAAGATTAACCACCACCTATTGTGTGACGTTGTTTAATCAGAGAATTTGTGTCCAACATGACAAAGGAGCCTAATTGAATTTCCATTGGCATTGTTTTCATGATGTTGGTGATATGGAATTTTCTGACTCTCCTGCAGAATCTGACTCCCCTTGGCACGGATGGGTTACGGTTAGGGTTAGGGTTAGGGGGTTAGGATTGGAGGGTTAGGGTTAGGGGGGTTTGGGGATTAGGGTTAGCCTAACCTAGCATCATGCCAAGGGGAGTCAGATTCTGCAGGGGAGTTGGGAAATTCTGTCACACTGTCACATAATTTTAACACATTACGTGCCACCACTAGATAATGCGGTGTTAAGAGGTCGTGGTCATTTCACATAGTTCTGTTAGATCGGGTTGTTCTATGATTACCCAGTGAGTCAGGCTATCTTATGAATTACCTCTAGGGAGAGCTAAGTGAAGACTCAGCAACACATTGCAAATGACAACAATGAATCCCTTGTGCGAGACAAATGAATCCATACATGTATTTCATATTCATCAAACTGTGCCAATCAAAGAAGGTTGAATCAGTTCATCTGGACACAATGTTATATCAAGATAAACTTTGTATCCAGATGAACTGATTCAACCTTCTTTGATTTTCTTACCTGGATTACTGAGCAGGCATCAAGACAAATTGTGCAGAGTTGATTGGTGCCGTTTGTTAAAGGTACAATCCGCAATTGATACACACTGTGGCTGTCCACCCCGCTTCTGCTGTTTCTACGTCAAACTTCATAAATGTCGTTGGCTTTATTACTTGCGAATGAGAAAAGCAGCCAATGCTGCATCACTTTAACCTCGGTTTGAGGTTTTCGGTTGTCTCCACTTTTTCAAACAAATTCACAATGTTGACCCGATGGTGAGATATTTATTGTTTCTTATTGTCAGTATGTGTCTTGTTGTCTTGCTATCAGGCAGCATGGTGGCTCAGTGGATAGCACTGTCACCTCAGAGCAAGAAGGTCCTGGGTTCGAACCCCAGGGTTGTCCAACCTTGGGGGTCATCCCAGTTTGCATGTTCTCCCCGTGCCTGTGGTGGGTTTCCTCCCACAGTCCAAAGACATGCATGTTAGGGTTATTACTCCTGTCTGTGCCCCTGACTGAGGCATGGCAAGAACTGGAGTCGGTCCCCGAGCGCTGCACTAGCGGCTGCCCACTGCTCCTAGCTACACCGCTTGGATGGGTTGAATGCAGAAAAAGAATTGCCCCATGGGGGATTAATAAAAGTATTAAATAAATAAATAAACAAAAAATAGACCACCCAAAACCATACTGTTCAAAACGAAGGCCATATGACCTCCCATCCAGTAAACCATTGTGAGGTAGACCGAACCTTTAGCAATCTTTATAAGAATACAGGACCGTCTCTGTGGTATGTTGTGGTGATTCACTAAACTTCCCACATCGCTTTATTATAAAACCAGGGCAAACAGAAACAACACGGTAGAAATGTGAACACCACCAACAGGATAAGGGAGTATCATTTGATATCACAACAGCATGGGGGGGGGGGCGGGAATCTAGTTTGTTGTTCACTGACAGACAGAAGGCAGGAGAAAGAGAAAAATAATGGAGGTAGAGACCAGCGAGTAAAAGTGGGAGTGAGCGAGAGAGACAGACAGACAGACAGACAGACAGACTAGGGAGTAAAGGCAGACAAGATTAGACAAGCTGGGGAAAAATTCACTTCCACAGTCGGCTGATCCAGGAAATCCTGCAATCTCACAGAAGCCAGAAAGCTGAAACAGATAAGCCGTGTCTTTCTATCGCTCATGCACAAACACCCCCCTCCTCCATCTTCCTCCTTTTCCCCCCTTCTCTCTATTTTTCAACCTCTTATTCTTCCCTCGCTCTCTTCGAGTTGTCTTTCCATCAGTCTCATTCCTCACTCACGCACCCCTTCTCTCAAGACCATCCTTTAAGCTGTCCCTCCATATATCCTTTTGATCGCTCTCGACCATTCACTCACGGTCTGTTTCTCTCCTTCTACTCTTCCTCTCCTCCCTGCACCCCATTGTCCTTCCTGTCTTTCTTCTGCTCTTTCTCTCTCCCTCCCTCCCTCCCTCCCCTCGCTCGCTCTCTATTGCTCGGTATTCCGAGTTGATTGACCGGTGAGCCAGCCAGACAATGGCCCCCAGTGGGCTCATTTCACACCTCGAGGCCTGATGCCAGTCAGCCAGCCAACCAGCCAGTTGTATTACACCAGACCATCAGGCAGAGCTCAGCAGTCCACTGGCCCCTGATTAGGATGCATACCATGCAGAAGATGGACAGAAGAAAGAAAAGGAAGACTACAATACAGCAGGGTCATTTCCTCCACAATTCAGACGAGCAGGATAAGAATAAAGTAAAGGGGATAGATAGGATACAGGGAGCGAGAGTGTGCATGTGTATGGGTGTTTTTGTGTGTTGTTGTGTCTATTTCTATGTGTGTGTGTGTGTGTGTGTGTGTGTGTGTGTGTGTGTGTGTGTGTGTGTGTGTGCACACACGTGGAAGTGTGCCCAAAGCTGTTCACGACAGCGGTAAAGCCTCAGGCTCCCCACATTGTATTTCACGGCAAACCCGCCCATCGGCAGCGAAAACCCACTCCTCTCCATCAAGACAATAACAAATCGAGTCTCCCCTATCAAAGAATAAAAAGTGAGGAGGTGGGGTGTGAGGAGGTGGGGGGTGGTCTCGCATATTACACGGAGGGTCAAGTATAGATGCGCATATTGCACTGCATATAATGAAAAGTGTAAACGGCGCACAACAAGGACAAATTGAGACGCTCTAACAAAGCAATTACGCCGGCTAATAAAGCTGTAATTGTGTTTCATTATTGCGAGGCGAGGTCGATTCATGTCGTCCTTTATTCCCATGCTCGTTGAACGGTGCCTGATCGCTCACCTCTGAGCGGCTCAGACAATGCTCATTACACTTACAGCGGAAATCGCACGTGTGAACGCACAAACACACAAACACACGGACACAACACACAAACACACACATGTGAGTAAGTGGGGCTTCTGGCGAAACGGCAGGGATCCCTCCATCTGAGAACCTGTAATTATAAACCCTGTCTCAAGATAAATCAATTAACGCCAACATATAGCATTTAATTTAATCCACAGCTAATTAAAGTGGGGCGATGTGGGGCGAGGTGGGGGGGGGGATAAGTGCGGGCTGGTGGGAGGTGTGTACCAGTGTTCCGGAGGAGTCTGGGGGATTGTTCCAGAGTCCCCGGGTGCGAGCAGGCACGGCAGGCTGATTGAGCAGAACCCCACCGGCAGCGAGTTCGGGTCTCCTATTGCTGGTTCAACGCTATAAATCATCACCTGGAGCTGTTTGACTGACAGGTGCCGCTTAAACGGAAATAATTTAGTTTCCTGTTAAGGGAGAAAGAGGTGAGTCCTTGATGAGCGAGATCAGGAGGGAAAGAGAGACTGAGCGTGCACCTGTGCATGTGTGTGTGCGTGTGCGTGTGTGAGAGAACGCACATATATGTGTGTGTGCCTTTGTGCAATATAGACTGAAAACAGACTTACACACAGAGGAGCCTCGTGGAACAATTTGCCAGGAAGGAGCCTTCCCTTTGTGCCCGGCAGACACCTGACACAACATCGCTCTGCTGCTGCTGCTGCTGCTGCTGCTGCCGGAAACCTTTGCTACACAGTGCACATATTGGAAAGGGACACACTCATTCCCCCCCCCCCTTTTCTCCCCAATTGTATCTGGCCAATTACCCCACTCTACCGAGCCGTCCCGGTCGCTGCTCCACCCCCTCTGCTTATCCAGGGAGGGCTGCAGACTACTGCAGCCACTTCTTTTCACCTGACAGTGAGGAGTTTCGCCAGGGAGACGTAGCGCGTGGGAGGATCACGCTATTCCCCCCTAGTTCCCCCTCCCCCACGTTAACAGGCGCCCCGACCGACCAGAGGAGGCGCTCGTGCAGCGACCAAGACACACACCCACCCACACTCGGCTTCCCGCTCATAGACACGGTCAACTGTGTCTGTAGGGACGCTCGACCAAGCCGGAGGTAACACAGGGATTCAAACCGCCAATCACCATGTTGGTAGGCAACGGAAGAGACCGCCACGCCACCCGGATGCTGGAGACACTCATTCTTAGCTCCATCTATATGCCAAGCTAATGGTCCTTTGAGAAGGACATAGAAGGTAACCAAAAACATGCATTGGTCAATGCATGTTTGGTGTGTATGTATGTGTGTGTATGTGTGTGTGTGAGTGTGTGTATGTGTGTGTATGCATGTGTGTGTATGTGTGTGTGAGTGTGTGTATGCATGTGTGAGAGTGTGTGTATGCATGTGTGAGAGCGTGTGTATGTGTGTGTATGTATGTGTGTGTGAGTGTGTGTATATGTGTGTGTGTGAGTGTGTGTATGCATGTGTGTGAGTGTGTGTATGTGTGTGTATGAGTGAGTGTTTGTGTAAGTGTGTGAGTGTGTGCATGTATGTGTGAGTGTGTGTATGTATGTGTGTGAGTGTGTGTATGTATGTGTGTGAGTGTGTGTGTGTATGTAGGTGTGTGAGGGTGTGTATGTGTGTGTGTGAGTGTGTGTATGTATGTGTGTGAGTGTGGGTATGTATGTTTGTGAGTGTGTGTATGTGTGTGTGTGAGTGTGTGTGAGTGTGTGTATGCATGTGTGAGAGCGTGTGTATGAGTGTGTGTATGTATGTGTGTGTATGCATGTGTGTGTGTGTATGTGTGTGAGTATGTGTGTGTGTGCATGTGTGTGTGTGTATGTGTGTGTGAGTGTGTGTGTATGTGTGTGAGTGTGTGTATGTATGTGTGTGAGTGTGTGTATGTATGTGTGTGAGTGTGGGTATGTATGTGTGTGAGTGTGTGTGAGTGTGTGTATGCATGTGTGAGAGTGTGTGTATGTACGTGTGTGAGGGTGTGTATGTATGTGTATGTGTGTGTGTGAGTGTGTGTATGCACGTGTGAGAGTGTGTGTATGTATGTGTGTGAGGGTGTGTATGTATGTGTGTGAGGGTGTGTATGTATGTGTGTGACTGTGTGTATGTGTGTGTGTGAGTGTGTGTATGCATGTGTGAGAGCATGTGTATGTATGTGTGTGAGTGTAACTATGCAGAAATGTGTTTATAGTGGAAGAAACAAGAAGATCTCATGGATCCTCACCTTCATCCCACGATGTGGTAGACGTGTGTATGTGCATACATGAGCTTCCTCTCCTCAGCACGGTGGCAATGACATTTGTCCGATTCCAGCTGCTTATCTCACCATCCTATCCCACCACCCCACCCCACCCTCCCACCCTCCCCCTTCTCCCTCTGCAACTCTGCAAGCAACACCAAATTGTCGGCAACAGTAATGGAGGAAGCTATCCAATCCCGTTGCTCGAGCGGAGGTGGACAATGGAGAGCTATAGGATAGCAGGAGAGAAGTGTGTCTCTGTATTTGTTCGTGTGTGTTTGTGTGTGTGTGTGTGTGTGTGTGTGCGTGGGCACTGTGTGAGAATGCAGTTATGTGTGTGCCTTTGTGCAATGTACCGGCATGAGTGAAAACACAGACTTGCACACAAAGGAGCCTCGTGGAACAATTTGCCAGGAAGGAGCCCTTCCTTTGTGCCCGGCAGACACCTGACACAATATCACCGCTGCTGCTGCTGCTGCTGCTGCCTGAAACCTGTGCAACACAGTGCACACATTGGAAAGCGACACACTTATTCTTAGCTCCGTCTATGCCAAGCTAATGGTCCCCTGAAAAGGACTCAGAAGGTAACCAAAAGAATGCACTGGTCCGTGCATGTTTGGTGTGTATGTGTGTGTGTGTGAGTGTAACTATGCAGATATGTATTTGTGGTGGAAGAAACAAGAATGTCTCATGGATCCTCTCCCTTATCCCGGATGCAAACACGCATATGTGCATTCACGAGCTTCCTTCCCTCTGTATGGTGGCAATGAGATTTTTCCGATCCAGCTGTTTATCTCACCGCCCTTTCCCACCATCCCACCCCTCCCTTCTCCCTTCTCAACTCTGCAAGCAACACCAAATTGAAGGCAGTAGTAACAGAAGACGCTATCCAATCCCATTGCTCCAGTGGAGGTGGACAATGGAGAGCTATTGGGTAGTAGAAGAGAAGTGTGTTTCTGTTGTTGTTCATGTGTGTGTGTGTGTGTGTGTGTGTGTGTGTGTGTGTGTGTGTGTGTGTGTGTGTGTACGTGTTCCATTCCCTTTTCCAAACTGCTTATCCTGCTCTCAGGGTCACGGGAATGCTGGAGCCTATCCCAGCAGTCATTGGGCGGCAGGCGGGGAGACACCCTGGACAGGCTGCCAGGCCATCACACAGGGCTCACCCACACACACACACATTCACACCTAGGGACAATTTAGGACGGCCGATTCCCCTGACCTACATGTCTTTGGACAGTGGGAGGAAACCGGAGCCCCCGGAGGAAACCCACGCAGACACGGGGCGAACATGCAAACTCCACACAGGACAACCCGGGACGACCCCCAAGGTTGGACTACCCCGGGGCTCGAACCCAGGACCTTCTTACTGTGAGGTGACCACGCTAACCACTGCCCCACCGTGCCGCCCGTGTGTGTACATGTTTATAAAAATAATAACAATAATAACAATATCATTTATATAGCGTTTCTTTAGACACCCAAAGCACTTCACAGTGAAGGGGGGAAACCCATCACAACCACCCCCAATATGTAGCACCCACCTGGGAGATGCACGGTAGCCATTTTGCACCAGAACACTCACCACGCCACACATCAGCTTGAGGTGGAGAGGAAGGAATCATTGAGCCAAACACACAGGGGGATGATTAGGTGGCCAGATGGAGACAGCCAGGTTGGGAATTTTGCCAGGACACCGGAGAATCCCCCTACTCTTTGTGATAAGTGCCATGGGATCTTTAATGACCACAGTGAGTCAGGACCTCAGTTTAAACATCTCATCTGAAGGACGGCATGTCATACAGCACAGTGTCTCTGTCATTGCACTGTTTGTTGTTTTTATTAGGACCAGAGGGAAGACTGCCCCCTAATGGCCCACCCATGCCACTTCCGGCAGCAACTTATTTTCCTAGGAGGTCTCCCATCCAAGTACTAGCCAAGCCCATACCTGCTTAGCTTCCATCATTTGGCAGAGCCAGGGTGGGTGGGTGTGTGTGTGTGTGTGTGTGTGTGTGTGTGTGTGTGTGTGTGTGTGTGTGTGTGTACTAAATGTCCACACAAGGATAGCAAAACCTGACAGCACGTACCTTGTGTGGACCTTTCAGAGGTCTGCACAAGGAAAAGGGTCTATTTTAGGGTTAGGGGTACGGTTAGAATTAGGTTAAGGTTAGGCATGTAGTTTGCATGGTTAAGGTTAGGGTTAAGGGCTAGGGTGTGTATGTGTGTGTGTGTGTGTGTGTGTGTGTGTGTGTGTGTGTGTGTGTGTGTGTGTGTGTGTCTGTGTTATAATTCTGGATTTGGCCCCAAGGCTCACCACAAAACCAAACAATGGTATCGGGATGAAAGCCAACATCTGTTGATGAATCACAGCATAACAGCTGTCCATAATTAACTAGAACAGAGTATCAATAAGCACTTTTCTATGGTTTAATATTAGGGGGAAAAATGTGGAACACCAAAGCAGAGCGATAATGGGTGCTGACGTAGCCCTCCATCCCATCCTCTCATCAAAGAACAGTTGAAAGTACTGAAGAGACTTGAACCCAGGGCACCATTTTGGGACGATGTAGTTGGGTAGCTTTGTCAGCATTTATGTCTAATTATTTTTCCACTATGTTTTCATTCATGTGGAGCCCACTGTGCTACCTATATTGATTATATCTTGTTCAACAGCCTCCATCCTTGCAACACCCATCCATCCATTAGCCAAGCCCCTTATCCCAAACGGGTCGCGGGATGCTGGAGACTACCTCAGCAGTCATTGGGCGGCAGGCGGGGAGACACCCTGTACAGGCTGCCGGTCCATCACAAGGGTGACACATTCACACCTAGGGACAATTTAGTATGGCTGATTCACCTGACCTACATGGCTTTGGACTGTGGGAGGAAACCGGAGCACCGGAGTAATGATAATAATAATAATAATAATCATCATCTTCATCATCATCTTCATCATCATCCTTGCAACAATGTGGATGAAATAGAAGGCCCCAGGGTACAACCAATACAACCATGACAAAACATCTGGTTAAACTTGTTGGCACATTCATTCATCATCTACTCCAAATGATGGCCATGAGTGACGTCCTTCACTCTGAGATGGCAGGAGTCCGGCTGTGACTGGGAGCAGCACGGTCAGAGATAATGACAAAGCTGGCCAACGTTACTGGAATAATAGACCTTTTCCACAAACATGGCCAACATCCTTCTGCTTCGTCTTACTAGGGCAAAGATCCTTTCTTCCTGTGTTCGCAATATTAACAAGCCAACTAACAAAAACACTACCAAAAATAAATGACATTTTCTCAATGACCCCGGTTCAACCGACAGCTAAGTGATTCAATGCCCTGGACTCTATGACCAACAGTTTCTTCTGGAAATGGAAAAACAAACAAACAAACAAAACAAGAATTAAACGGACAATGCATCTTCAATTCATCACCCAACGGCTGCAGCCAGAGCAGCAATTAAACCATACTTGCCTGGAAACAGAACAAACTGAATGTCAGGAATTATCAATATTCTGTTCTCCCATATCACTCTGAATCAATAAAGAAACACAACTGCTTTAAAAATCCACTATTCACAACGATTGTGATAGCCTGGCGGAAATTCAACAAACTCTCAGGTTACTTACCGTCTATCCCCAAATAAACTCCCTCCAATTTGGCACAGCCCAGATTTTTTAGGTTAAAAAAAACAAACAAACCCATTAATCGTCAAGTTTTGGAAGCAACAAGGAATCACTCATCTGGAATATATTTTCAAAGACAACTCATTTTTATCATTCCCAACATTAACCCAGAGGTATGACATCAGTGGCCACGGCTTTCTGCAACATCTCCAACTGCAAAAACCAAATGAACTAACAGCACCCTTCAACCACCTCCGATGATCAATGAGCTTACTTACATCGCTAGTGCCTCCTCTGGTCGGCTGGGGCGCCTGTTCAGGAGGGAGGGGGAACTCGGGGGAATAGCATGATCCTCCCACATGCTACGTCCCCCCTGGCGAAACACTGTCAGGTGAAAAGAAGTGGCTGGCGACTCCACACGTGTCGGAGGAGGCATGTGGTAGTCTGCGGCCCTCCCCAGATCGGCAGAGGGGGTGGAGCAGCGACCGGAACAGCACGGAAGAGTGGGGTAATTGGCCATGTACAATTGGGGAGAAAAGGGGGAAAAATCTGCCCCCCTTATTAAAAACAGATGACACTGTCTTTACCAACCGCAGAGTGGGAAAGTGACATTTCCGTCACCACCGATGCAACCTTCTGGAAGTATCAGAATCAGAATCAGAATCATGTTTATTGGCCATGTAGGTCTATACCAACATGGAATTTGACTACGGTTTCGTGGCCCTCTCAGTGTACTTAACCTTTTCTATGACCTGCAATTCAAAAATGCAACTTATCCAGTACAGAGTCTTACATGGAGCACATATAACCCAACACAAAATGGGATTCTTAGACAAAGACACATTGCACAAGGACAATTACTTCCACGCCATCTGGCTCTGCCCACCTATTCAAACATTCTGGGCCAACATAATTAATAACCTATCTTCTCTCCTGGGCCACAGCATTCCAGTCTGCCCACCGGTTTGTCTTCTCAGAGAGTCCAAACACCACTTAAGCTCCACCAACCCAGTTTGAAGGCCTTACCACTTGCCAAGAAAACACAGCTACTCAACTGGAAAAGTAGAAACAATCTCACCACATCCCAGTGGTTACACCTATTAATAAAATACACAACCCCTAATCAGAAAAAGTTAGGAGGGTGTGTTAAATTAAAATCAAAACTGAAGGGGCGTTCGGGTAGCATAGCGGTCTATTCCGTTGCCTACCAACATGGGGATTGATGGATCGAAACCCTGTGTTGCCTCCGGGCTTGGTCAGGAGTCCCTACAGAAACAATTGGCTGTGTCTAAGAGTGGGTATGGGTCCTGGTCACTGGCGCCTCCTCTGGTCGGTCAGGGGGCCTGTTCTGGGGGGAATAGCGTGATCCTCCCATGCGCTACGTTCTCCTGCCAAAACTCCTCACTGTCAGGTGAAAAGAAGCGGCTGGCGACTCCACATGTATCGGAGGAGGCATGTGGTAATCTGCAGCCCTCCCCGGATCGGCAGAGGGGGTGGAGCAGCGACCAGAACTGCTTGGAAGAGTGGGATAATTGGCCGGACACAATTAGGGAGAAAAAGTGGGGAAATACTGAAAACAGTGATTTGTAAATTATCTTTGACCTATTTTACATTGAAAACAATATAATAGCACACTGTCACAGCCTCTCGCCCTTGACTTGTCTTGACATCAAAGCGTTCGCTGTCACAGCCTCTCGCCCTTGACATCAAAGCGTTCGCCCCTGACACCCGCTGACCCCCCCTGTCACAGCCTCTCTCCCTTGACTTGCCCTTGACATCAAAGCGTTCGCCCCTGACACCTGCTGACCCCCCCCTGTCACAGCCTCTCTCCCTTGACTTGCCCTTGACATCAAAGCATTCGCCCCTGACACCTGCTGACCCCCCCTGTCACAGCCTCTCTCCCTTGACTTCAAAGCAATCAGCCTCTCGCCCTTGACATCAAAGCGTTCGCCCCTGACACCAGCTGGCCATCAAAGCAGTCAGCCACTCTCCCTTGACATCAACGCGATCATCACCCTTAAAAAGCCTCCACTGTGGTCCAGTCTTCGCTGGAACGTCGCCTTTCATGGACTTCTGCCTGCCTGCCTGCCTGCCTACCTGCCACTGAGCCGACTCCTGCTCTACCCCTGAGATCGGTTACTTCAATAAAGACTTGATTCTTCCCTTACCTGGTTGTCCCGTCTGCTTTTGGGTTCTTTCCTGATACGTGACAGTACGTTCCAGCCACTATGGACCCAGCAGACCATTCCACCACAGACCTGGCCACGGTCTGCCAGGCTGTAGCCAACCCGGAATCGGTCCTCGGCCAGCACAGCCAGGTGCTACAGGAGATGGCTGACGCCCTCCGTGAGCTCGGCTCAAAGATCTCCGGAATCCAGACCCAACTTGGTGCCTCTGCTAGCCCGGGACCCGCCCCTCCAGCTCCGCCACCCCCAGCGCCATCAACTTCGGCTAAGGAACCATGGGTTTCCCCGCCCGATAAATATGATGGAGATTATGGACTTTGTCGCCCTTTTCTGATGCAGTGTGAGATTGTGTTTAACCAGCAGCCCCAGTCATATTCCACGGATGGAGCCAAAGTCGCTTACATCATGGGTCTTCTCCGGGGAAGCGCTCTGGATTGGGCTACAGCGGTGTGGGAGATGCGGGCCTCCACTTCCTCATCCTACGCTGAGTTCACCACTGCTTTTCGCCAGGTTTTTGATCATCCCGTGCGGGGAAAGGATGCGTCAAAAAGACTGATCTCTCTCCGCCAGGGTTCCCGCAGCGTCGCTGACTACTCAGTTGAGTTCCGTACGCTATCAGCGGAGAGCGGATGGAACAACGAGTCCCTCCAGGCCGGCTTTTCCAACGGTCTCAGCGAATCCATAAAGGACGAATTGGTTTCCTACCCCGAGCCTGGAGGGTTGGAGGAATTGGTTACCCTGGCCATTCGTGTGGACAACCTCCAAACTCTGGGGGCCGAGCTCGCTCGCCTGAGGCTGACGTCCTCCGAGAAAGCCCGAGGCGTGACTCTTCCCCAGCTTCGGAGCCGATGCAACTCGGCCGCTTCCGGCTCAACCCAGAGGAGCGTCAACGCCGCATCACCGACAACAGCTGCTTGTATTGTGGTCAGCCTGGTCACTTTCTCGCCTCCTGCCCTCACCGTCCGTCAAACTAGCAGACTCACGAGGGAGGAGGAGGATCCTCGTGACCTCCCTCGTGAGCCCAACTGTCTGCCCTCTGTCTCCTCGTCCACGTACCCAGTTGCAAGCTACCATCAGTTTTAAAGATCAGTCTGCTAAACTTTTGGCTTTAATTGACTCTGGAGCTGATGAAAGCTTTTTGGATGCAAGTGTTGTGAAGCAGTTAGGTCTTGCCACTGTGAGTCTGGACCAGCCTCTTGAAGCTAACGCCCTGGATGGACGTCTCCTGGCCCGGATAACCTCTAAAAACCGAGCCTGTGCGCCTCCTGTTGTCGGGAAACCATCAAGAGGAGTTACGTTTTTTTGTTATCAATTCTCCATTTGCTCCCATTATACTTGGTCATCCTTGGTTGGTTAAGCATAGTCCCCATATTGATTGGTCATCGGCCATAATTTTAAGTTGGAGTCCCTTCTGTCATGCCTTATGCCTCCAGTCTGCTCTGCCTCAGTCTGTCCCCTGTCGGGTGTCAAGCCCTGGCTCCAGGAATGCCAAGCCCGATGCTCTGTCTCGTGTGCAAGGGAAGGAGTCAGAGCCCAAGCTCCAACCTGACACCATCGTTCCCTCTACCTGTGTGGTTGCGGCTGCGGCTGTCACCTGGAACATTGAAAGGGAGGTCATGGCAGCACAACAGACTCAGCCTGACCCAGGTAATGGTCCCCCTGGACGCTTGTTTGTTCCAGATGCTGTTAAATCTAGTGTGTTGCAGTGGGCTCACTCTTCCAAACTTACCTGCCATCCTGGAGTAACCCGTACCCTAGCCTTCCTCCGTAGGCGGTTCTGGTGGCCTTCCATGACGGAGGATACTGGGTCTTTTGTTTCTGCCTGTCCTGTTTGTGCCCAGAATAAGCCCTCCACTCAGGCCAGTGCCAGTCTGCTGCGCCCCCTGCCTGTTCTGCACCGTTCCTGGTCGCATCTGTCCTTGGATTTCGTCTCTGGTCTGCCCACCTCCGACGGTAACACCGTTGTACTGACTGTTGTTGATCGCTTCAGTAAATTTGTTCACTTTTTGCCCTTGTCTAAACTGCCTTCGGCCCGAGAGACTGCGGATCTGCTGGTCAGAGAGGTTTTCCGGGTCCACGGTCTTCCCCGTGATATAGTGTCTGACCGTGGCCCCCAGTTCACTTCTGCTGTCTGGAAGGCTTTCTGCTCTGCCATCGGTGCCACCGTCAGCCTGTCATCGGGTTTCCATCCTCAGACCAATGGCCAGGCCGAGAGGGCCAACCAGGCATTGGAGATGGTTCTCCGCTGTCTGGTGTCTGCCAACCCATCCTCTTGGTCCTCACAACTCCCCTGGGTAGAATATGCCCATAACACCCTGCCATCGTCTGCTACTGGGTTGTCCCCTTTTCAATGCCTTTACGGCTATCAGCCTCCCCTTTTTCCTTCTCAAGAGGTAGACATTCCGGTTCTGTCTGTCCAGGCCCATGTCCGTCGGTGCCATCGGACCTGGCGGCGAGCCCGTGCTGCACTGCTCAGGACCTCCGGCCGTTACCAGCGCTTGGCGGATCGTCATCGCACCCCTGTTCCGGACTACTCCCCCGGTGACCAGGTAAGGCTCTCTACCAAGGATCTACCCTTGAAATCGGACGCTAAGAAACTGTCCCCCAGGTATATTGGTCCCTTTCCCATTGTCAAAGTCATTAACCCCTCTGTGGTCCATATGAAGCTGCCCCGCACTCTCCGGGTTCACCCTTCCTTCCATGTGTCCTGCCTCAAACCTGTCTCTACCAGCCCTCTAGTTCCTCCGGTCCCCCCGCCCCCACCTCCTCGTATGATCAACGATCATCCGGCTTACACCGTTCGTCGTCTCCTGGACTCTCGTCACCGCGGTCGCAGCCTGCAGTATCTCATGGACTGGGAGGGATATGGCCCGGAGGAGAGGTGTTGGGTCCCTCGTCGCCTGGTCCTGGATGCGAACCTCATCCGGGACTTCCACAGGACGCACCCTGACGGGTCTGGTAGGTCGCCCGGTGGCGCCCCTCGGAGGGGGAGGTACTGTCACAGCCTCTCGCCCTTGACATCAAAGTGTTCACCCCTGACACCTGCTGACCCCCCCCTGTCACAGCCTCTCTCCCTTGACTTGTCTGGACATCAAAGCGTTCGCTGTCACAGCCTCTCGCCCTTGACATCAAAGCGTTCGCCCCTGACACCTGCTGACCCCCCCCCTGTCACAGCCTCTCGCCCTTGACATCAAAGTGTTCACCCCTGACACCTGCTGACCCCCCCCTGTCACAGCCTCTCTCCCTTGACTTGTCTGGACATCAAAGCGTTCGCTGTCACAGCCTCTCGCCCTTGACATCAAAGCGTTCGCCCCTGACACCTGCTGACCCCCCCCCTGTCACAGCCTCTCGCCCTTGACATCAAAGCGTTCGCCCCTGACACCTGCTGACCCCCCCCCCCATCACAGCCTCTCTCCCTTGACTTGCCCTTGACATCAAAGCATTCGCCCCTGACACCTGCTGACCCCCCCTGTCACAGCCTCTCTCCCTTGACTTCAAAGCAATCAGCCTCTCGCCCTTGACATCAAAGCGTTCGCCCCTGACACCAGCTGGCCATCAAAGCAGTCAGCCGCTCTCCCTTGACATCAACGCGATCATCACCCTTAAAAAGCCTCCACTGTGGTCCAGTCTTCGCTGGAACGTCGCCTTTCATGGACTTCTGCCTGCCTGCCTGCCTGCCTACCTGCCACTGAGCCAACTCCTGCTCTACCCCTGAGATCGGTTACTTCAATAAAGACTCGATTCTTCCCTTACCTGGTTGTCCCGTCTGCTTTTGGGTTGTTTCCTGATACATGACACACACTATTTGATGAATTTAACCCCATGAATGTTATTGTTTTGTTTGTTTTTTCAAAATAAATGCTTGTTTCAATTCTGATTCTTGCAACATATTTCAAAAAATGCTGGGATGTTAAAGCATTTACAGCTCTGTAATCTAGCCATTCCTTTTCGCAGCACTTGAAACATGTTTAGGGACTGAAGACACCAAGTGATAAAACGTTTCAGGCGTAATTTTGGCCCATTCTTCCTGCAAACAAGTAAGGTGTGCAACAGTATGGGGTCTTTAGCGTCACATTTTGCATTACAAAATGTACCACACAGGTCAGTCCAGCACTTCCACCCTCTTCTTCTGCAGCCATGCCTTTGTAACATGGTTCTGCATTGTCTTGTTGAAATATCCATGGGCGTCCCTGGAAAAGATGTCATCTTGAAGGCAGCACATGTTGCTCCAAAATCGCCATGTGATTTTCAGCATTAATGGTGCCATCATGGATGTGTAAGTTACCTTTGCCAAGGGCACTGACACAACCCCATACTATGACAGACGCTGGCTTTTGGACTTGTTGCTGGTAATAGTCTGGATGGTCCTTTTCTTCTTTGGTCCAAAGCACATGGCATCCATTTCTTCCAAAAAAGACCTGACATACTGATTCGTCTGACCACAGTACACATTTCCATTGTATGATGGTCCATCCCAGATGGCCAGAGAAGCCCAGAGAAGGCGGCGGTGCTTCTGGACACAGTTTACATAAGAGGGAGTTATCATCCTGGGTTGCCCTCAGGTCCCGGTGTGTGTGTGTGTGTGTGTGTGTGTGTGTGTGTGGGGGGGGGGGGTCTGTTTGGGCATTCTCTGGCCGGCTGCACTCTGACAGTGGTCTTGCTGTGCCTCGCCCTTCTCTCCCAGGTCTGGAACGTATATGCTGGACACACATCAAATGATTGTAATCCCAATGACTCTAGCTTAATACACACACACACACTTCCACAAACCATACTCCAAACAACGCGCACTACCAGGTCAGGGTCAGCTGGGCAGGAGTGCGAGTGGTTCAAGTCTGATGAGCCAAAATGAATCATACGCCCACACCCCACCACTTTTTTCTGTCTTCTCCTTTATCGCTGTAACTGCTTATCCAAAACTGATATCGATAAGATCGATTCAATTATGTTTCATCGTACACATGTCAGCTTCTGTTTCTATGTCTGTGTTTTATCAGATACGTGTTGTCATTTTTTGTTCCCAAGTTTCCTTGTTTCACTTGTGATGATTACCTCTCTCTTGGAGAAGCGATGCTGGCTGGTTGTTTAGCATGCTGAAGAGGGGGACCGGCGGGGGCTATTAATGTATAGTAAAAGCCCTGTGCTCTCGTCATCCTTCAGATCATCCAAAGGACAGCGTTATCATAACCGCTTCCTGATAATTAATTAAGATTGCCTTTGCAGGTGGGTAACTTGTACTCCACTTGCAGATTAATTCTGTCTAGGACACACTGGCATACAAATTCCCTGTGTTGTATGCCAAGCCTGCCAACAGCACAGGTAAAAAAAAGGGCCTCCGGCTAGCGTATTGTTCTATTCCATTGCCTATAAACATGGGGCTCGCAGGATCGAATCCCCGTGTTACCTCCGGCTTGGTCGAGCGTCCCTGCAGGTGAAAGCCGGATGTGGGTATGTGTCCTGGCCGCTGCACTGGTGCCTCCTCTGGTCGGTCGGGGTGCCTGTTCGGGGGAATAGCGTGATCCTCCCATGCGCTGCATCCCCCTGGCGAAACTCCTGTCAGGTGAAAAGAAGCGGCTGGAGACATGTGGTAGTCTGCAGCCCTCCCCGGATCGGCAGAGAGGGTGGAGCAGCGACTGGGGTGGCTCGGAAGAGTGGGGTAATTGGATGGGTACAATTGACAATTGGGGAGGAAAAGGGGGGAACCCCCCCCAAAAAAAGCCAAATTTCAGCTACCTTTGTTTCTGTTTGTGATCACTTATTTTGTGTTTTACTGTAGCATACAATACAGGTGTTGTCATTGAGATGTGTGTTTGTTTTCTAAGACGACCGTACAACCTTAAAAAGGATTTGCTCATGGTCACAAAATGCTAACAACCCTGAAATTACCATTAGCCCTCCTTAGCCAGTTAGCATACTGGGACAAATCACCTTTTTATAGACGTGGCACCACCTGACAACAGAAACATAAATATGTCAGTGACAACACCGGTATCGTGTTATACGATGTGTTGAAACACAAAATGAGTGGTCGCAGACAGAATCGAAGGCAACAGAAAGTTGGCTTTTTAACACTGCAGACAACGATCTTTTCCCTCCCATGACGAAACTGGGGTAGGGTTTCCATGTTTGTTCAAAAGGTCGATAGCACTTACACAGTAATACGATGAGCCTCAGTGAAGACATACAGTATGAATTTTGACTTTAGTGAATGTATGATAGTGGGTGCTGTTGAGGAAAGAACGATAAGTCATCTCTGCCCATATGAACAGACTGCTTTGTTATGAAGTAAGCAGAAGCTACAGCGCTCTCGTGTCACTAGTAAAGACATGACACAACTTAAACTCGTTTAATAGCTCTCTATGTCATTATCCACATTGAGGGTTTCTAAGTATGTACATAGAGCACGTGGCTGATGCCATCCGTTCCTGCCCTGGGGGATCATAAAGAGCCAATTAATTCTATAGATTAATTTAAATGCTTTTATTGAACCCTACCTTGATGACTGTTTCATCCTTATTAAGTATTCTTCCAGCGGGTCCCGTCAGATTATACGCGGGAGGAGCTTTTGTGCGCGCTACGTATGTGTCCCCATTTTCCTGGGGGGGGGGGGGGTAAAGTAAAGACATGCGTCTCACAGTCTCTCTCTCTCTCGTTCTCTCTCGCTTGCTCGTGCCTCCTGCACAGCAGCATATCATGGTTACCTTGGCGACGCTTGCTGGCTGCCGCTAGGAAGAGAGGATGGCAAATGGAACATGTCAATTACTGCTGAGGATATGTAGATCTGAACAGGAGGCTGCTGCACAGGGAGAGTGTCAGGCACAGAAAGAAAGGGTAGAGGTAGAGAGAGAGAGAGAGTCTGAAGGAGATAGAGACACACACGCAGGGCAGAGAGAGAGAGAGAAAGGAAGGGCAAATAAAGAGTCAGGGGAAGAGGCAGGGCAGAAGTGAGAGAGAGTGTGTGTGTGGATGAGAGAGAGACAGACAGAGAGAGAGAGAACAGGCAATGTATACGAAGGGAGAAGTGAGAGACTAAAGGGAGGCCAGTGGAGGGGGGGCTATGAGATGGCAGGAGCAAGAGAGCGAGAGAGAGAGAAAATAATAGACAGAGGGATGGATGAATGTAGACAGCTAAACATACTAGTGCAGTTGATGATGTATGAAAGTGCTTAAGGAAGAAAAAAAACAGAGGGAAAGACAGATCAGGGCAGCATTAGCAAAAAAAAAAAAGTGGAGGAGAGGGAATAGGGATGCTAGGGAGACAGCCCAACATGGTGGGGTGTGAAAGAGAGGACTGCTGAGAGAGCGTGAGGGCTTAGGGAGCACAATGAGCGTGTTGATGCACCGATGAGAAGTGGAAGTCAGTGCCCGACACTGACAAGACAGTGAGACAACAGTCATTATGTCACCTTCCCCTCTTTCCAGGGGCATGAAGATGCCTAGTTATATTCACTATTTCTCTCCCTTTCTGATTCCCTTTGTCATCCCCTTTCGCATTCTCTCTCTCTCGCTCTCTCCCATTCTCCCATACTTTCTCATTCTCTTTCTCACCCCCTCTCCCCCTTCTCAGCTTTCACCACTGGACTCTACCTCAAACTTGCAATTTGACTGAGCCTGGAAGGTTAGATCACAGAAGAACGGAGAATGGTGAGAGAGAGAGAGCAAAAATCACTCCGGTGTAATCGTAGGATTGATATCCTATCATGTAGCCAGCCGGTGTAGGTGATGTGACTAAGGTGGGTCCATCATTGGCTTTGAGGTCCAATATAAACAGTGGTGTGTGTGTGTGTGGGGGGGGGAAGGGGTACAAGGGGTTTTGGAGAATTGGAGGGAAATGGGGGTGCAATAGGCAACTCTCAGTCTCAAACGCAACCTGCCATGGGAAGGATGAGGGATGAGGAACTGTGACATTTTTGGGCTTGTGTGTGCGTTTGCATTTCTGCGTGTGCATGTACAACGCTGTTATGTCTTGACCGCTACTTGCAGACAGCACCTTCATGTGGACGCTTGATCCAATACTCACCTTCTCATTTAGGGCTCTCTAGGTTATACTCCAAAAATAACCATAGTCTCACCTTTGTGCCAGTATGCTTCTGTTGCTGAGCACCAGTAACATACAGCTCCCATGAGGCCTTTCACCTCCTATTTTAGTTGGTTGAAGTTGACACTTGAAAAATGTTATGGGCGGCCAAGCTGTGTAGGCACATTCTTCCTCCTCCTCTTCTTCTTCATCATCATGCTAGGGTGTCCATGGCAGCCCCTAAAACCATATGGTAAAAAGTTCTGAAAATTGGCACACTTGCTGGGGACAGTCCCGTGATTCTTTTAAACAAGTTTCATGTCTACGCCCCGAGTGCTCTAGCGCCACCAATGGGTCACATTTATGCATGTAACTTTTGAACCATATGCCCAATTTTCGAAAATCAGGTATCGTTGGATTCCTTGGATCAAGGCGAGTGCAGCGAACCCCATTACTTCAATTTCCGTCATCTTGGATTTTATGAAAAAGTTTTTGCTGGCCATATATTTTGTCCACTTTTCACCAAGTACAAGTGATCTTCAGACCAAGCCTCACAAAAGTTATGTGTATCTTTGGTGTTGTAAACGGTTTGACCGTTATAGCCAACTGAGATTGGCAGCAATGCCGCTAAACAGGAAGTCAGGTCGTAACTCAGTAACTGATGTATTGACACAAAAATTGTTATATGGACTTGGGACCCTATTCTGAGGTTCTGCAACAACAACAAAAAAAGAGAAAAAAGTTGATTCATTTTACCCCTGGGGACGCTGTAATAAGCAAGAATGAATTTTTCCCATTAACTTCTGATGTGTTTGCCGTAAAAAGTAATTCTTGTGTGTGTGGCTGTATCTTGGGAGACCCCAATACAGAGACAAAAGCGTACGTCTATTACAGTCAATTGAAAATGGCAGTGATGCCGCCAAACAGGAAGTGAGTTCATAACTTAGCAACAGATGGTTGTATCGAAACCAGAATTGGTACATGGACTCGGGGGACCCTATTCTGAGGAAACAAACCCCCCCCCCAAAAAAAAAATCTGCTTCATTTGACCACTGGGGGCGCTGAAATAAACAAAAATGTGTTTTGACCAATAACTGATTATGTGTTTGCCTTCAATAACTGATTCACGTGTCTAGCGATAATCTGGGAGGTCCCAAGGCCTTTTCATAGCAACTTGTCATATTGACCTAATTGATGCGACTGCCATATTGGATTTCATTGAAATGTTTTAACACTTTTCACAGGCCACAAAGTTTTCTCCAATCTTCACCAAACATGGCACAGATGATCTTCAGACCAAGCCTCACAAAAGTTATCAGATCCATTTTTGATTTTCAAAAACGTTTATCCATTACAGCCAAATCAAAGGCAAACGACCCAAACAGAATGTGTGCTCATATCTGTTACATCCAATCTTTGGTCAACTGACATTAAAACTTGCTATCAGTACTTATAACCATGCTTTTAACATGATCAGATAAAGTTGCCATGGTGACTCTGCCCTGCTGGACTGCCCCCTCATCGCTGCTTGCAGCAATATTTTTCAGGGCATTTCTACAATGGTACGCAGCGATAAAAGTGAGTGGAACGAGGGAAGACAGAGGATCTGATGTGTAGCTAAGGCTTGGAGTCATATCTGAACCCTTGGTTCTCGACTGTGTAATGGTGTTAAATGCACTTTAGCCAACTGAGAGAAACAACATGTTGTTTTCCTCATTAACTGGGGGATAAATGAAGTGGAGTCAGTATTTTATGATATACTGTCAGCATTTTAGTACAATGTTGCTAAAAGGCATGGATTTCTTTCTCTCTTGTTTTTTTGTTGCCAGACCCGTTGGCACACTAAGGGAAAACACCGATGCTCTCTAACACAAGTACGCAATGTAATATTAATGGACACCAGTAGAAACTCTCTTAAAGCCACTGTGCATATAAAGCATAATTCACACCAATATAAAACCCTTTTTAAGGTGAGTCTCCTTGCCCAGAGCCTAGCCTTAACTTTTAGAGCTTTAATAAATGGATTTGCATGTATGGTGTATAGGCCTGAACATAATCTCCTTCCCTCCCCCACTATAAACATTGCTGCATCCTAAAGTGGCTGTGCAGACAATAGACAGAGGACATGAGCGAGCCTGCACCGTCTGGCACTAGACTGGAGTTTTTTCTCTCTCTCTCTTTATCAAATATACCAAGAGTGTGAGGCCATAATTGGAAGAAGTTTGTTGGATAGTTGCTTAAGAGCACCTCAGCTGGAGGCAGAAATGGAATTTACAGTGCACTTGTTTCAAACGGACATCTATCTGGTTCCCTCTCTTAACTTTAATACAGCCATGTATTACATGTTACTAAGGCTGTGGCGAGCACCACATTGTAGAGTTTGGTCTGCTTCCAAACCTAGCTCTCACTTTGCCCGGCCCGACTTGGAATACATTTCACCATTTTAAGTTTTCAGTCTTTCTCCATTATTACTATCAACATTTGATTCCAACTTTTTTCCTCACACACCCTCTCTGGATAATATGCTGTATCATCTCCCTAGGTCCTCCAATGCTTCATGCCCCTCATCTCTTTGTTTGGCTGAATGAATGCTTTCATACACAGCCAATGTGTCCATGTTTTATGACTGTGTGCAAATATGTGTGGGCATCATCTATCACTGCATATGTGCACACATGCACACATACACACATGTGCTACAAAACACAAGAGTACCCTATTTGAGGGTAAATATCTAAGCTTGAACCTAAGTTGAATTAATGCAGCCATATCCCCCCCTTCCAATCGCCATCTGAGGTCCGCTGACCCTCCCACTCTGCAGACACATAATGGTCCATTTGGGGTTTAGCAGCAGGCATTACCAGGGAGTGTGGAGACAGTGAGCCAGACTGTATTTCCATAAGACTGGGACACACAGGACCCTTCTATACATATATTATTACTCCTTTGTGTCTGAGAGGTCTCGTGTTGGGCTCGCACACACTTCGTGAATGTACACACACAAATGTGCACAAGCAAATATGCCCTCATTAACACATATACATGCAAGATGTCGGGCGCATAAAACACAGAGGCGATTCTAGAGTCTTGAGTCTTTTTTTCACTAATCTTGTCCATTTCTGACTGTTCATTGCCATTATATTCCCAAAACCCCTATTAAATAATCATTTAATAGGAGCATTATTCAAGTTGCTGTCAGGAACTTGAATAATGCTTCTGAGGAAAGATAAGAAGGTTTGGTATGGACAGGGTTTGGCTGTAAAAGAGCATGCATGCTTAGTCAGCCTACCCCGTATAAATAAAACAAATAAGTACAGCCAATGATCCTAATTTTAGCAGCATATGGACAGAGAAACTGAGTCACTTTCCCTATTGGATATATTCTTGAAATAAATCTTTGAAATATTCCCTCATTTTTGTTTAAACATTTTAATATTCTCCCTAGGCACGGTTGTCATCATACAAGTGAATTAGTTAAAACAAACTAGGCTTCACATCACAGATTGGTTTCCCAAAACTATTTAGACTACATTATATATTAATTAATCTATGCTGAAGTCTTATGGGTTGACCTATTTACATTTCTGGGTAATTTACACCAGCCAGCCAATAGATACCTTTTCACGCAAAATAACTTTATATTGTAGCGAATTCGGGGGGCAGTCTGGGAGACCGTCGCCACAGCCGGGACACGAACTTGTGTCTCCTACTTCGCAAGCGACAACGTTAACCAGTCGACTTAAGGGTCCGACCCGTTTGTCAAGGACCAACGTGTCTACTTATCCATGCACGTTACACTGCACCCCTCCTTCGGGAAGCGCGTCAGCATATCAGCCCTCTCACGCCTTCGATGACCTCTCGGTCTCGCCATCCCACTTCTGACACCAATGTAGCGAATTCGGGGGGCAGTCTAGTCTGGGAGACAGTCGCCACAGCCGGGACACGAACCCGTATCTCCAACTCCGCAAGCGACAACGTTAACCAGTCGACTAAAGGGTCCGACCAAGGACCAACGTGTCTACTTATCCATGCACGTTACACTATCAGTCATTGGTACTCTGCGCTCCAACAAAGAAAAACCCATACAACAAATGTGGATAACTGTGTGGGGGAAAAAACTTCAGTTATCTTTCTAAGCTAAGTAAGCTAACTATTCTATTAACGTTACAGCGTTCACGTTACGTAGCTAACTTTGAGCTACGTTCATATTCACATAAAAAGAGCAGAGCACCTGCTAACTAACTTTGGGGCTTGCTCTCAGCATCATTCACATTACTCTTCATTCGCTGGCGCACACTTACCACGTCATGTTTTCGTGTTTCTCCCTCCTCTTGTTTTGTTTTTCGTTTCCTTTTTGTTCTTCTTACGGTTACCAGGCAGATCACGCATTTTGATTTCGCACGTGTAGCGACGAATTTACGCGAGTCAGGGGCCCCCAAGGGGGGTTCTGAGGTTTGAAGTCGTTGCAATTTTGAGCCGTTGCTGTCATTGCTGTGAAGTCAAATCAGTCGGCCCGTGGGTTTCTCCTTGGTCCTTGGGGGCCCCAAGCAATTGCCTTTCTTGCCTTTCCGTACGTTACGCCTCTGCACAAACACAGATATAATTGCATAATACAGGAGGCAGTACGTGTGCGTAAATGTATGGATGGATGTTTAAATACCGTTTGCATTTAAAAATACACACACACACACACACACAAAGCGAGAATGGGACCTACACCATGCTGACAGTGATTGATAGTGATAGGTTGTGAAGCCAGATATATTGCTATTATTGCGCTATTATGGCTATATATTATATCCCACACAGTAAATCCTGTATTCACTTGGCTTACATATTTCTAATGACTGGAAAGAGGCTTTTTTTTATTGACACTTTGTTTGAGCCACTTTCCACAATATCATCTTCAAAGAAGAAAAAAAAAGCAGACGAACAAAGGAGAAAAAGAAAAAGGGATTGAATTGCAAAAACTAGCTAAGCAGTTTCTGCAATTTGATAAATGCTAGTAAAAGAAAAATAATGCGCAGTCAACTTGATAATACACTAAATCACATCCTCAGAAGTGTTGCTGTTTTGACAATGGGCTTAAAATAGCTACGTATGTATTTCATTATTATATTAGTGTTCGTGTCTTGCTGTGATATTCATAAGTGTCAAATATTCCATATGGTATACATAGTATATGTGGATCTTAAAACATGCCACATTTTTTTCATCAGAATGTGACTGGTGGAGAAAAAAAGGCGTTGAAATTGAAGTCCCCCCCTTTTCTAACACAAGGACATGATGATTAATATCGTTTCATAATGATAAAAATGTCCCAATTTGTCCTCAATTTTAAACCTTTAATTTGACGCGGTTGGCTCTAATAGGAGTAAATTGTCAGGAGGAGCTTAAATTGCCACTAAGATTTAGAGTTGGATTGTGATCATGATGTCGTTTGATCATCAATGTGCATGAGACTGAGAGAGTACATTAGAGCACACAGAACAAAAAGTCAATGTAAATCTCTCGCTCTCACACACACACACACACACACACACACACACACACACACACACACACACACACACACACACACACACACCCATCTCTTGCTCTCTCACCCACACATTCCCCTCCATCTTGCTCTCTCTCACACACACCACACATACACACACATGCCCTCCATCTCTCGCTCTCTCTCTCTCTCTCACACACACACACACACACACACACACACACACACACACACACACACACACACATTCCCTCCATATCGCTCTCTCTCTCTCTCATACACACACACATTCCCTCCACATCCCTCTCTCATTCATATACACACACACTAATTTCCTCCATCTTGCTCTCTCTCTCTCTCACACACACACACTGTATCACACTCTCACACGTTAAATGCTGGCAAACAGCTGACGCGGCTCTCTGTTGACCCGCTTCCAAGGATGTCATCTCCAAAGAGAAAGAAAATGAGACGGAGAGGAAAGGGGGGGGGGGTGAGAAAAGGGACTGAATTGGAATAAAGTAATTGACCAGAATTGCTCTATTCAGGGTAGAGTGAGGTAGTGGTACTGGCAAGGTGGGTACGTTTGCTTGCCAGGGGGCAGAAAGCCTCCTGATTCATTCAGCATTTACAGGCTGCTGCTGTTTGAAACCAGCCCCTCTTCTTCATTTGGGATTCATATACGTCGGTCTGTGGCAGATGGCTATTTCATCATGGTGGAGACACACACACACACACACAAATATATTCACACACACAGATACCCACGCTGACACCACCTTGCTTCATCAGCATACTGTGTGTGTGTGTGTGTGTGTTGGGGGAAAATCCAAAATATCATTATTTCTGCATAATTGGCTGACAGGAGCATTTGGAGGTAATTGGTTTGCTGACAGTGTAAACCTCTAGGCTTATGGGTATTGTAGTACAGATAATGCAGACATTATGCTTGGTCACAGACTGCCTGAGACCATTATCTGAGTATTTATGTATGTGAGTTTACCTGTGCAAGGGCTCTTCAACTTTTTCGACACAGGAACAAATTGGATTTGTTTAGTGTCAGTCAGTCACTCTATATGACTTATTATACACGAAACTCATGCTATTGGAGGAGAGCCACAAAAAAAAAACAGATCCATGGTCCTGGACATGCCAAGTCTACTTCCCAAGCTAAATACACGCCAGGATTTGTGAAAATACAACAATATATGTGTGTTTCTCTCTGAGCTCTACACTGTCAGGAGTGCCTAAAGGCACAGCATATGTTTTCTGTCCTTTGTGGGGATAAATTACGAAAAACGAACTAATGAAGTCTGATGGGATGGATCAACTTAACAGTATTTTCCCTGCAGCTGGAGACTCAGAGGAGTCTCAAGGTCTGCTTGAAAAAAATAAATCTTTCTCCTCTTTGGAGCCGCCAGGAGAACAATAAAGAGCGGTTTTGTGAATTTGTCAGTTTGAGTAAATACATTTTGTCACAACATGTTCATTCTGTTGAGTTATGGGCAGCACGGTGGCCCAGTGGTTAGCCCTGTGGCCTCACAACAAGAAGGTCCTGGGTTCAAACCCCAGGCCATCCCAGGTACTTTCTGTGTGGACTTTGCATGTTCTCCCCGTGTCTGCGTGGGTTTCCTCCGGGTTCTCCGGTTTCCTTCCACAATCAAAAAGACATGCACGTTAGGGTTCATACTCCTGTCTGTGCCGCTGAGCAAGGCAATGGAGAGAAGAACTGGAGCTGGTCCCTGGGTGCTGCTGCTCCCCACTGTTCCGATACAGTAGGATGGGTTAAATGCAGAGAATTAATTTTGTTGTAACCTGTACAATGACAAAATAAAGGGGCTTTCTTCTTTCTCTTCTTCTCTCTCTCTCATTCTGTTGAGTTATACTTGGCGAAATCTGTAGTAGAACAGTACTGTGGTGGCTGTAACAACATTATAGGATAAATGGACGACTGATCCCAAAAAAATGAATAAATAAATAAAACGAAAATACATATGGTGGTATTTCAATGATGGTGACCACCGTACAGTCATGGCAGGTGTGAGGAGGAATGACAGTAAATTGTACATCTTAGACAAACTGTCTTTACGGTGGTGAAGCTGTCAGAGATACTGCCATACAAGAGATACAAGCTTTGTTATGAGCCTCAAGTCATTATATGTAGGTTTTTTTTTCCAAGCAGTCAGTGAAAACTGATGACAGTCATCACGTGAAAAGGGCAGTGATAAAGAATGATGATAAGGAGGGTGTAGTTAGGGCAACTTAGTATTTGGTTTGTCATCCCACGTGGAGGTAAGAGTAATCAATTTCCATTAAGTTTACACATACTATGTATTAATGAAAGACTTTCTTCTTAGCTTTGCATTAGAAAAACAGGGTCATCCTATATAATCCTGATATTTCTGGTGATACTGGTTAACAGCACTGATGTGGACCGATCCAAATCTCAGCAAGCAGCTTGAAATGAAACAGATGCTCCTGTGTCAGCACCTTCCCCACTGCCCCAAAGATGACTTTTAGCTTTTCATGTTTTAGTGTCTATCGGTAAAAGTCTTCTGCCATTTCTGCTTGTCATTTGACACAACAACTTTGCTTTGACTTCACACTTGCTGTTACCTGCTTAATTCTCCAGCATTTATTATCCACAGCTATATTGAGGAATAAACATCATGTAATCTATCAGTTTCTTCAGGAAAGTCCAGACCTACTTTGCAGTGGTTATCCCTAATTTCTTCAGTTTTGGTGGATTTGACATCATACTATTTTCATACCAAAAAATCCCAGAGCTCCATTCGATGTGAACGTGATTCTGAATGCGTAGAAAGCATTCGTATGCAGGTCAAAATTTTCCACGGCTGCAGAATTTGGTGCAACACTGGCCAAATCATCCAGTGACAGCATGCAAATTGTGGAGAAGATTGACCAACAATGTCATCCGACACAACACTGTCTTCAGACACAGTACTATTGAGCAACATATTAAACCAGATCAAGTGTTGAAGTAAACCTAACTAAATGCTCAATACAAGTGGACATTTACAATTTATGATTTCATTTAGCAGACGCTTTTATCCAAAGTGACGTACATCTGAGAGTTAATACAACACAAGCAGGGATCTAGTCAGGAGACAAGAACACAAGTAGGTGTAAAAAAAAAAACTAGGTTCAAGTCCGATAGGACATAGGTGTCAACAGGAAGTGCACAAAGGCAATGCATATGGTGCATAGAAGATTTTTTTTTTAAATACCATCAGGTGTGGAGGTGTTCAAGAAAGAGCTGGGTCTTTAGCTTCTTCTTAAAGATGGAGAGGGACTCAGTGGATCGAATGGAGTTTGGTAACTCATTCCACCACTGGGGAACTACAGAAGAAAAGAGTCTAGCTAGTGACTTAGAGCCCTGTTGTGGTGAAAGTGCCAGGTGCCTTTCATTGGCAGAGCATAGTGAGCGGGACTGTGTAGGCCTGAATGAGGGAGTTCAGGTAGGTGGGAGCTGTTTTTGTTGCTGTTTTGTAAGCGAACATCAAGGTTTTGAATTTGATGCAGGCAGCAACTGGGAGCCAGTGGAGGGATATGAACAGTGGAGTGACATGTGCTGTTTTAGATTGGTTGAAGACCAGAAATGCTGCCGCATTCTGGATCATTTGCAGAGGCTCGAAAGTGCATGCAGAGAGACCTGCCAGTAAAGAGTTGCAGTAGTCAATGTGTGATATTACAAGAGCCTGTACCAGGAGTTGTGCTGCATGCTCAGACAGATAGGGTCTACTTTTCCTGATGTTGTACAGGGCAAATTGGCACAACCGAACAATCGAGGCCACATGAACCTTAAAGGTTAGTTGGTCATCAATCATGACACCCAGGTTTCGGGCATAGTTTGTGGACATGAGTTGGGTTGATCCGAGCTGGATATTGATCTGTTGTTGTAAGGCTGGACTGTCTGGGATGACAAGGAACTCGGTCTTAGATAGGTTAAGCTGAAGGTGGTGTTCTTTCATCCATGCAGAGTTATCAGCAAGGCATGATGATATCCGTGCCAAGACTGTGAGGTCATCTGGCAGGAATGATAGGAAGAGCTGGGTATCATCAGCATAGCAATGGTATGAGAAGCCACAGGAGCGGATGATTGCATCAAGTGAGGAGGTGTATATTGAGAAGAGGAAGGGACCAAGCACTGAGCCTTGAGGTACCCCTGTGGATAAGGCATGCGGTTTGGACACGTCTCCCCTCCAAGATACATACAAGATTCATGAAAGTATTTTCTTTTATTTAGCTTTGTTTCTGTTTTACAAATCTCTTTGGCTATTCCTGTGTACTTTGGTTTTGTAAATGTGACACTGTATTTACCTATACACACATTAGTGTCAGTACATAAAAACAAGCTAGCACACATGCCAACATTTCAGCATAAAGCTAGCTTTAAATTCTGGCCAGACCCCATATTTTCCCATTGAAGGGTCATCCTACTTACAACAGTCCGGGATTTACTCAGTCAAGATAAGTGAGTCGACATGGCAGCTGTGACACAAGTTTTTTCTCAGGCACATCTCAATGGTCCTGACAGGATCAGTTGATGGTAGTCTGTTCTTAATCATGGTATTTTTCACCCTTTCTCCATTATAGCAATATATTCCCTGGCAGTGCTATTGGTGTATTTCTTTGTGTGTGCTTGTATAGCCAATTCAGGTCAAGTTTAATTGCGTAGCCCTAAATTGCAAATACACTCTCAGAGCACTTTACCTTCTCACAGTGAAAAACAGGTGGGTTTGATGCACAATAATGGATGACAGCCTCTGTCCTTAGACCCTCAAACTGTAGGAGGGGGGAGAAATGCCGCAATAAAAATTATTTCAGGGAAAAAAAAGAAGACAGAAACCCAAGAAAGCGCATCAGAGGAAGGACCCCTCTTCCAGGACAGATAGACATGCAATAGATGCAAAGTGGACAAGGTAGACAATGTGGTAAAAGACTTAGGAATAAAACACTTAACAAGATGACTTAGATAAGGAAACAACGCAACACAGAAAGGTTGGTGCGGGGACAGTAATGTAGGCAGAAGTGCACGAAGCACACTCCTGAGATGTCACCACAGACAAACACCGTCCCATGCAGCATCATCAACCAAGTACAGAAATAAGAACAGAGATGTCCTACACAGCATCCCTCACACAGACAGAGAGTGCAGAGTGAGAATAAACACGTATCTGCAGCTGTCACAAATAGTCAAGAGACAGTCATGAACAAAAAACAAAACAAAAGGCTGACAAGAGCCTCCAGAGACCAGTGTGTGTGTGTAGGTGTGTGTGTGTGTGTGTGGTGGACATTCATTTACAAGTTTATTAAGTGTGCAAAATAGTGCACATTTGAGGACCAAAATGTAAAAAAATTAGAAAGAAAGAACAACAGAACAAAAAAAGAAAGAAAAGCAATATTTGACAGGTGTTTTATGTGTATCTCATTTCAAATATTTATGAGCTAGTGTCGGTCTGACTTAATGTGTGTGTGTGTGTGTGTGTGTGTGTGTGTGTGTGTGTGTGTGTGTGTGTGTGTGTGTTGTGCATGTGTGTGGCAGGCGGTAAATATATCACCCCACCAGAATGTGAGCTATTACCTCAGGGCGAAACGAAAGGACAAAGCAGCCACAGCGGCCAGTAAAAGGTCAAGGGGAAAGAAGGAGGAGAAGCACTGGAGAAATGTCGGCGAGCACCAGTTAAAATGAGCTGGATATAAACAAGATGGGGTGGTGAGTAGGAAGAGGTGGAGGAACAGTGTTAGGGACACAGTGTTCTACAGTGCCACTGAAAGGACCAGGAACTTAAGAGTTACCAATGTCTGTGATGAAAAAGGAAGAAAAAAATACAAGCGTTTATGAGGGCTAGCAAAATTAAGTGCAAATTACCTTTTTGTAAGTCATATATTAAAAAAAAAAAGAATATCAAGATTCATTACTTTCTTGCCATATCTACAGAACCCCCCCCCCCCAGTTCACCCTCCCCCCCAAAACAGGCGCCCTGACCGACCAGAGGAGGTGCTAGTGTAGCAGCCAGGACACATACCCACATCCGGCTTCCCACCCGCAGACACAGCCAATTTTGTCTGTAGGGATGTCCGACCAAGCCAGAGGCAACACTGGGATTCAATCCAGCAATTCCTGTGTTGGTAGGCAACGGAATAGACCGCTACACTACCCGGACACCCAATATCAACAGAATTGATTCGCATTTGTCTTACTAAGCTCACTTAAACACAGACAAATACATAGAACCACTCACTAATAAAGCATATTATACATTAATCCAAAATAAATAAACACATAAAATCCAAGCCCTAAAATAAAATGATCATGAAAGTATAAAACAAATAGGTAGAATAAAATAAACTCCAACATATAAGAACATCATGGATAAAACACGAGCACCTGTAGGGGAATTAGCAGCAACATCTAATGACCACTAGATCTAATGACCACTAGAGCTGAAGATCAAATGGTGGAAGTTGAAGAAGGAAGAGAAGGAAGACTGTTGTGTGGAGTTCAGGCAGGAGTTAAGACAGGCACTGGGTGGTAGTGAAGAGTTGCCAGATGGCTGGACAACCACTGCAGAAATAGTGAGGGAGACAGCTAGGAAGGTACTTGGTGTGTCATCAGGACAGAGGAAGGAAGACAAGGAGACTTGGTGGTGGAATGAGGAAGTACAGCAAATTATACAGAGGAAAAGGTTGGCAAAGAAGAAGTGGGATAGTGAGAGAGATGAAGAAAGTAGACAGGAGTACAAGGAGATGCAGCGTAAAGCAAAGAGAGAGGTGGCAAAGGCAAAGGAAAAGGCGTATGGTGAGTTGTATGACAGATTAGACACTAAGGAAGGAGAAAAGGACTTGTACCGATTGGCTAGACAGAGGGACCAAGCTGCAAAGGATGTGCAGCAAGTTAGGGCGATCAAGGATAGAGATGGAAATGTGCTGACAAGCGAGGAGAGTGTGCTAAGAAGGTGGAAGGAATACTTTGAGGGGCTGATGAATGAAGAAAATGAGAGAGAGAGAAGGTTGGATGATGGAGGGATAGTGAATCTGGAAGTGCAGTGGATTAGCAAGGAGGAAGTGAGGACAGCTATGAAGAGGATGAAGAGTGGAAAGGCAGTTGGCCCTGATGACATACCTGTGGAGGCATGGAGATGTTTAGGAGAGATGACAGTGGGTTTTTTTAACTAGATTGTTTAACACAATCTTGGAAAGTGAGAGAATACCTGAGGAGTGGAGAAGAAGCATACTGGTACCGATTTTCAAGAACAAGGGCGATGTGCAGAACTGTAAGAAATGCAGAGGTATAAAGTTGATCAGCCACAGCATGAAGATATGTGAAAGAGTAATAGAAGCTAGGTTAAGAGGAGAGGTGATGATCAGTGAGCAGCAGTATGGTTTCATGCCATGAAAGAGCACCACAGATGCGATGTTTGCTTTGAGAATGTTGATTGAGAAGTGTAGAGAAGACCAGAAGGAGTTACATTGTGTATTTGTAGATTTAGAGAAGGCATATGACAGGATGCTGAGAGAGGAGGTGTGGTATTGTATGAGGAAGTCAGGAGTTGCAGAGAAGTATGTAGGAGTGGTGCAGGATATGTATGAGGGAAGTGTGACAATGGTGAGGTGTACGGTTGGAATGACAGATGGGTTCAAGGTGGAGGTGGGATTACATCAACGATCAGCTCTGAGCCCTTTCTTGTTTGCAATGGTGATGGACAGGTTGACGGACAAGATCAGGCAGGAGTCTCCATGGACGATGATGTTTGCAGATGACATTGTGATCTGTAGCGAGAGTAGGGTGCAGGTTGAGGGGAGCCTGGAGAGGTGGAGGTATGCACTGGAGAGAAAAGGAATGAAAGTCAGTAGGAGCAAGACGGAACACCTACACGTGAATGAGAGGGAGGACAGTGGAATGGTGAGGATGCAAGGGGTAGGGGTGACGAAGGCATAGGAGTTTAAATACTTAGGGTTAGCTGTCCAAAGTAATGGGGAATGCAGCAGAGAGGTGAAGAAGAGAGTGCAGGCAGGGTGGAGTGGGTGGAAAAGAGTGTCAGGAGTGATTTGCGACAGAAGGGTACCAGCAAGAGTTAAAGGGAAGGTTTACAAGATGATTGTGAGACCAGCTATGTTGTATGGTTTGGAGACAGTGGCACTGACAAAAAGACAAGAAGCGGAGCTGGAGGTGGCAGAGTTGAAGATGCTAAGATTTTCACTGGGAGTGACAAAGGAGGACAGGATTAGGAACGATTATATTAGAGGGACTGCTCAAGTTGGATGATTTGGAGACAAAGCAAGAGAGGCAAGATTGAGATGGCTTGGACAGATTGAGATGGCTTGTGTGGAGGAGAGATGCTGAGTATATTGGGAGAAGGATGCTGAATATACAGCTGCCAGGGAAGAGGAAAAGAGAAAGGCCAAAGAGGAGGTTTATGGATGTGGTGAGGGAAGACATGCAGGTGGCTGGTGTGACAGAGGAAGATGCAGAAGACAGGAAGAAATGGAAATGGATGATCCTGTGGCGACCCCTAACGGGAGCAGCCAAAAGAAGTAGTAGTAGTAGCTCTAATAACCATGCATAAGTGCATAATAATAAAAACACCTGTTATTGCAGTTATTTAAACCTACCAAGCGGCCTGCAGTGCTAAGTTTAGAGTGTGAAGGATGTGGACAGCTTCAGGATATGTGCTATTCTGGAATCTGGATGTTTTGCTCTTAATTTTGTGAGAATGCAGGAAATTAAAAAGGCTTTTAGCTGGGTCCTTTAGAACTTTAAGGCCCTCCGGTTGTAGTCCAGCCTTATAGATTTCCACTAGGGGTCAACTGTTTCCCATGCTCAGCTGACATGTTGCCAAACCACACAGTTATTGCATAGGTAAGGATGCTCTCCACTGCTGCTCTATAAAACTGTGACATACATTGCCGGATATACCAAATGTTCTCAGTTGTTTTGAAAAGAAAAGTCTCTGGTGTGCTTTCTTGAGAATAGTAGTGGTGTTATCCCCCCGTTTCAAGGTGGAGGAGATTGCCACTCCCAGGAATTAGTAGCTGTCCACTTGTTGAACTTCAGTGTTGTTGATTATCAAAGATAGTTGGTCCCCACAGCTCCTGCGAAAGTCCACTACTAATTCCTTGGGTTTAGAAACATTTAATTCCAGAATTACCCCAGTCCACCAGGATGAAATCTCACTTCTGTATGCAGTTTCATCATTGCTGGAGATCAGACCCACTACTGTGGTGTCATCAGCAAATTTAAACATCCTAACAAACTGGGAGTGAAATGCAGTCCTTTGTGTACAACGAGTACAGGAGTGGGGACAGTACACACCCCTGTGGGACCCCAGGGCTGATGGCTGAAGGTTTAGAGAGTTTGTTGTTAACTTTGACCACCCGCATCCTCTCCGACAAAAAGCTAAGCACCCATTGACACAGGGACTGTTCAACTCCCATAAAGTTTGTCATACAGCCTGGATGGGAGAATAGTATTAAAAGCTGAACTGTAATCAACAAATAGAACCCTTGCATAGCTGCCAGAGGTCTCTAAATGTTGAAAAACAGAGTGCAGGTACAATGAAACTGCATCACCAACAGACCTGTTTGCTCTATATGCAAACTGACAAGGCTCTAGGACAACACTGGGAAGATGGTTACATACCAGGTGTTCAAAGATTTTCATGATAACAGATGTCAAAGCAACAGGTCTGTAGTCATTCAGACAGCTTCGGCTGGGTTTCTTAGGCACGGGCACAATCACAGCTGACTTAAAACATACTGAGACCTTCCATTGTGCAAGGGACCAGTTAAAAATCTCAGTTAAAATAGGGGCAAGTTCATACGCACAGTATTTCAGGGTGGCAGATGATACCAGATCGGGGCCAGCAGCCTTCCCACTGTTTTACCTGCGCAGCAGGTTTCTTACCTCATGCTCCCTGATTAAAAACGGTGGAGTAGCAGGCACAGATACACTTACAGAACAGGGCTGTGAGTCTGCTTTTGGATCAAACCTGCAATAGAAGTTATTCAACTCATCAGACATGTTAGGTTCCGTATCTAGGGTGACGTTATTTGTTTTATAATTAGTTATTAATGGAAAGCCCAGCCATAGCCCTCTACTGTCCTTAGATTTAAGCTTAGTTTCTAGCTTGTCTTTATACTCTATTTTAGCTTTCTTTGCTGCCTTTTCAAATTATACTTAGATGTCTTATAAAGATTTTTGTCACATATCTATCGTATATCATCTATCTATCTATCTATTGAGAGAGAGAGAGAGAAAGAGATAGCTGAAGCATCTGCCCTCATCCTAAAATCTAAGCACATGAGTGTGTGTGGGTGGGGTGGGGGTATCTGAGGAGGTGACAGCTAGACAATGCCAAGACAGATGCAAATGTCATCTACAACAAAACAGTTTTACTCAAATGACAATCAGATTAATATACACTGTGCTTTAATGACATTAAATCACAAACACACACTCAAATTAATTTCTCATCCTCCTGTCACTAATAACACACATACACACATGCAATGATTAAAGTGCTAACTCAAAACATGATTTACATCATTATGATTATGAGTCCCATAATTATGAGCACCGTTATCACTATCATTATTAACAGCAATGACACAATTATTATCCTGTCTGCTAGTGTGTTAGCTGGTTGGTCTGCTAGCTAATTACTCTGTCTGAATGTCTTGGTGTGGTGCTGGTCTCAAGCACAGGATTTACAAACCTTCTTATCGCCTTGTCAAAAGGTTCTCACACATTGTTAATTCTGCTACTCATAATATCTTTTAATCTCTCAAATGTTGCAACAAAGCCAATACTCCTGCACAGTTTATAAGTATGTGTTCGCACTAACAAGAGAATGTAGTGCATCACTGTCAGGGCTAATCCAATTAGTCTGGATGTATCTCCCCGGGTCTAGAGGGAAAAGAGCAGGTAGGGAAGGTGGATAGGAATATGGTGCACCCCGCAGTGGGGATAATAGCATTAGGGAGACCCCTCCCTGTGCCTGGTGATTTTTTTATCACTTCTTCGCGATGGCCTGGAAATCAGTGTCAGATGCAACCCAGTATCACGTTTTTTCGTGCTCATAGTCATGAAATTTAATCTACTGAACCGTGTCCATGATTGTCTGACATTTTTTTTTGTGCTACACACCACAAAATTTTAACCCATGAATTTTAAATGGGAGTATTTCTCAGACTGTTTTCGTGCTGGACTGAACGACATTTAAACCAATGCATTTTCTTCGACTTTAGAAGCGGGGGCAACCAAGCCACCGGAATAAATTCTTGACATTTTACTTTTCTACAAACCACAGATAAACAAACAAAAAAACAAACCAATAAACAAACAAATAACTTTGATAAATTAAGTCACCTTTACATACGGCAATCCTGCTGACCACCCAGGGCATTTCTACAGGAATGGGGCCTGAATTGCTTGGGTTGGGTTTCGGTCTGAAAATAGTCAAGTCAAGTCAATTTTATTTGTATAGCCCAATAGCACAAATTATAAATTAGAACCTCACATCGGACGAGGGATAACTCCCTTAAAAAAAACCTTTAACAGTGAGAAAAAATAGGAAGAAACCCCAGGGAGAGCAACAGAGGAGGGCTATCGCTCCCTAAAAAAAACAACATGCAATGAACGTTGTGTTTAATTTACAAAATGCAACATTGAAAGAGGATAACAGAATTATAATGGAATTATAAAATATATGAAGAGCAGTGTCCAGATGCCACTGGAACAGCCCAGAACCAGAAAATAAGGATCTTATATTTCATCAGGAAAACAAGCCTCAAAGTAGCCCAAAATTACTAGTTTGGTTATAAATTAGTCAAAAATTATTACTTTAAATGATGTTTTATGATGTTTATTTCCACAAGAATAACCCAGCCACATAAGATGCACAAGCCAGTGTATTCTTAGTGCCGGTCCCAAGCCAGGGGAGGGTTGTGTCAGGAAGGGAATCCAGTATAAAACCTTGGCAAGATCAAACATGTGGATCATAAAACAGATTTCCATACTGGATCGGTCATGGTCCCACTTACCAACTACCGCCACCGGTACTACTGTTGGGAGAAGGAGAAGGGAATGGCATGTCTAGAGGCAGCAGGACCGGTGGAAGGGTAGGAATGTGGAGGTGAGAGCCAGAACTTTGAATGTTGGCACTATGACTGGTAAAGGGAGAGAGTTGGCTGATATGATGGAGAGAAGAAAGGTAGATATAATGTGTGCAAGATACCAGGTGGAAGGGGAGGAAGGCCAGGAGCATCAGAGGAGGGTTCAAACTCTTCTACCATGGTGCAAATGGGAGAAGTGGGGAAGGGCTGATTCTGAAGGAAGAGTATGTCAAGAGTTCATTGGCTTCATCAGAACGTGACCTCCAGTGCACACTGGGGAGGGGCGGTTTGCAGCTGAGTGTGAAAAGGCCAGGATGAGAGTCAGCACCTCCAAGTCCGAGGCCGTGGTTCTCTACCAGAAAATGGTGGATTGCTCCCTCCGGGTTGGGGATGAGTTTTTGCCTCAAGTGAAGGAATTCAAGTATCTCAGGGTCTTGTTCACGAATGAAGGTAGGATGGAGCAGGAGATCGACAGGCGGATCGGTGCAGCATCAGCAGTAATGCAGACGTTGTACTGGACTGCTGTGGTGAAGAGGGAGCTGAGCCCTAAGGCAAAGCTCTCAATTTACCAGTCAATCTTCGTTCCAATCCTCACCTATGGTCATGAGCTTTGTTTGGGTAGTAACTGAAAGGGTCAGATCGCAGATACAAGTGGCTGAAATTAGTTTTTTCCGTAGGGTGTCTGGGCTCAGCCTTAGAGATATGGTGAGGAGCTTGGACATCCAGAGGGAGCTCGGAGTAGAGCCGCTGCTCCTTCGCGTCGAAAGGAGCCAGTTGAGGTGGTTTGGGAATCTGATTAGGATGCCTCCTGGGTGCCTTTACTTTGGAGGTTTTCTTTCCTTTGGAGATTTTCCAGGCACGTCCAACTGGGAAGAGATCCCAGGGTAGATCCAGAACTCGCTGGAGGGACTACATGTCCAATCTGGCCTGGGAATGTCTTGGGACTCCCAGGAGGAGCTGGAGGGCGTTGCTGGGGAAAGGGACATCTGGAGTGCCCTACTTATCTAGCAAACACCGCAACCCGACCCCGCAGAAGCGGCTGATGATGAATGAATGAGTATGTCAACTGTGTGCTGGAGGTGAAGAGTATTGGACAGAGTTATGAGTATGAAGCTGGAAATCGAAGGTGTGTTGATGAATGTTATCAATGCATATGCCCTGCAAGTTGGGTGTGAGATGGAAGAGAAAGAATAATTCTGGAGTGCATTGGATGAAGTGGTGAGGAATGTACTCAAGGAGGAGAGAGTGGTGATTTGAGCAGACATCAATGGGCATGCTGAAGGACAGATGGTGGTGGATTTTGCGAAAAGGATGGAAATGGCTGCAGTGAATACACATTTCAAGAAGAGGTAGGAACACAGAGTGACATATAAGAATGGAGGAAAGTTCACACAGGTGGACTATATCTTATGTAGGACGCACAATGTGTAAGGGATTTGAGACCGCAAGGTGGTCTCAAGAGAAGAGAAGAGAGAAGAGATGTGGTATTTTATGAGGAAGTCAGGAGTGGCAGAGTTGTGGCAGAGTTGTATGTGAGAGTGGTGAAGGATATGTATGAGGGCAGTGTGACAGTAGTAAGGTGTGTGGTAAGAATGATGGATGGGTTCAAGGTGGAGGTGGGATTACATCAAGGATTGGCTCTGAGCCCTTTCTTGTTTGCAATGGTGATGGACAGATTGACGGACGCGATCAGGCAGGAGTCTCCGTAGACTATGATGTTTGCAGATGACATTGTGATCTGTAAGCGAGAGTAGGGAGCAGGTTGAGGAGAGCCTGGAGAAGTGGAGGTGTGCACTGGAGAAAAGAGGAATGAAAGTCAGTAGGAGCAAGACAGACTACATATGTGTGAATGACAGGGAGGACAGTGGAATGATGAGGATGCAAGGAGTAGAGGTGATGAAGGCGTATGAGTTTAAATACTTGGGGTCAGCTGTACAAAGTAATCGGGAGGGCGGAAGAGAGGTGAAGAAGAGAGTGCAGGCAGGGTGGAGTGGGTTGAGAAGAGTGTCAGGAGTGAGTTGCAACAAGGGCACCAGCAAGAGTTAAAGGGAAGGTTTACAAGATGGTAGTGAGACCAGCTATTTTGTATGGTTTGGAGACAGTGGCCCTGACGAAAAGACAAGAGGTGGAGCTGGAGGTGGCAGAGTTGAAAATGCTAAGATTGTCATTGGGAGTGATGAAGAAGGACAGGATTAGGAATGAGTATATTAGAGGGACAGCTCAGGTTGGACAGTTTGGAGACAAAGCAAGCGAGGCAAGATTGAGACGGTTTGGACATGTACAGAGAAGAGATGCTAGGTATATTAGGGGAAGGATGTATAAGATGGAGCTGCCAGGCAAGAGGAAAAGAGAAAGGCCAAAGAGGAGGTTTATGGATGTGGTGAGGGAGGACATGCAGGTGGCTGGTGTGACAGAGGAAGATGCAGAAGACAGTAAGAGATGGAAACGGATGAACTGCTGTGGCGACCGCTAATGGGAGCAGCCGAAAATAGTAGTAGTAGTAATAGTAGTAGTAATATTTCCACAAAAACAGAAAGAAACTCCCCCGAAGACCTGTCATTTCATGCATTGGGCCTACAAAGGTTCTCTGAAATAAGCCTGGGCTTGGTCCATGAAATGTTAAAATTTAAAACTTTGTCTTAGGACTAAATCAAATACATTGTTGGAAAGGTCTCAACCTGTAGAGTAACATTGTCATTCTGAAGATAGTAAATGGCTCTTGCTTTGAAATATTGACCCATGAACCCAAGTATTCAGCACATGTTGCCAGGCTTGTCATTCAGTAACAGAAGGGACTGTAGACATGGGACCAACTGCTATAGACTTCAACTATGTGACCAAGTGGGGGCACTGTCAAATATGGTCAAAATTAATTTTCACCCATTTAACAATTAGATATTTAAAATTTGATCACATAAATGTGTTTTTCATCCCTTTAAACCCCTCAGTGTACCCTCAATTCAGTATTTACAACTTCCATTTCTGGGAATGACAGTAGTACTAAAAATACACTACAACTACAATTCTTGAGTAGTGCAATGTAGCTTGATAGAAATTAGCACCATAGCTGTAGTTCTTCTGGTATGCAAACTAGGGTTGTAAATAGGGTCTTCAAAAGATATATCTGCAGAATATATCAAATATTTACTGAAGTCAAAACATAAATTACACTGCATGCAAGTGGTTTATTTGATAAAAAAAACATACAAATGTTGATTTCTTTTTAGGATATTTTTCCAAGTTTTGTAGAAACGTATTTTGGGACTGTGTTCAATGTCGGAAACGTTCAAAAACGTTGTGTTCCAATAATTTTTCTGGCAAGACCTGAAAGAATCTTCATAATAACTAATAAATGTGGACACAGGCTAAATCAACATTAACTATAAGTTGAAATGTTGACATTAAACATATTGTTAGTTCAGAAACGTCAATATGTTAATGTGTATGTGGTTTGCAGAATTGTAAAATGCCAACATTATATTCTGGCGACTGGATTGCCCTCCCTTCTGAAGTCAAAGAAAATCTCCCAACTGAAATGCACTGGTTTAAATGTCATTCAGTCCAGCACAAGAAAAGTCAGAGAAATGTTCTCATTTAAAATGCATAGGTTTAAATGTTGTTGCATGTAGCATGAAAAAAGTTGGACAATCGTGCCCCGGGACACGATTCAACAGATTAATTTTTGTGACTGTGCTCACATATTTGAATGGATGTGCGTGTGACTGCACATGGGTGCATATGTGTGTGTCTGTGTCTGTGTGTTTGTATGAATCTCTGCATATGTTTTTGTATGAGACTTAAAAGGGTTTTCTCCTCCGGCTTGGTCAGGCGTCCCTACAGACACAATTGGCCGTGTATGCGGGTATGTGTCCTGGTCACTGCACTAGCGCCTCCTCTGGTTGGTCGGGGTGCCTGTTCAGTGGGGAGGGGGAACTGGGGGGGAATAGTGTGATCCTCCCATGCGCTACGTCCCCCAGGTGAAACTCCTCACTGTCAGGTGAAAAGAAGCGGCTGGCGACTCCACATGTATCAGAGGAGGCATGTGATAATCTGCAGCCCTCCCCGGATCGGCAGAGGGGGTGGAGCAGAGACCAGGATGGCTCGGAGGAGTGGGGTAATTGGACAGGTACAATTATGGAGAAAAAGGGGGGAAAATCCAAAAAAACAAAACAAAAAAAAGGCTTTTCTGGCTTTACACACAGATGTACAAACAGATGTGTGCACGCACACACAAATCACTTTACTTTTTTTGCACACACACGCCAACCCCCACCCCACCCCCGCCGATACCTCATTCATTCATGTGTGGTTTGTTATTAAACTCACACACTGGAACCTTTGTCATGACAAAAGTTAGACACCGAACCTGATTTTTCTAGCAGTAGCTCAAGAGGTATTGATCTTCATGTATTACTGTTCCACACTGCCCCATAGGGAATGACAAAAGAGCAGGTAGTTGCCCAACGCATATCCAGTTTTTGCTGCAGTTAGTGCAAGCTGCAATCGATTTCACAACATTTTAACAGAAAAGTCATTGTGTCTCCAACAAGCAGGCTTTATTAAAGGATCTGACATAAAAAGTGGATTCTATCGCATTTATATCATCTGTAAAAATGATCATTCTCACACAGAACTGTACAATGTACAAAAATTAAACGTGTGCACAAGAACAATAGACAAAGGTTTATTTGTGTGTGCGTGAATCAATTGTAAAGGGCTACATAAAATGCAACTTGATTGATTGATTGAAAGGTTCGAACACAATATACCTAGTTATGCTTGGTTACTATTCAGGGTAATGAAAGGTGGGTTATTTCTTACAAGGTTCTGATGTAGAGCTTGTTTATTTGTTGGCAGGGTAAGGTCTACTGCAGGGTTCCCCAATTAGTCTTCCCCAAAGGTCAAATCATGTCACGCATGCCAAGCCAAGGGCCAACACGTCTGGGGGGTGGGGTCCCATTGCGCCAGCAAAAGTTGTTTTATGGGCAAATGCTGTTGTTGCTGCCATCAATTAATCAATTATTATTATTATTAGCACTAGTAGTAGTAGTAATTTAGGCCTGGGATTCTTAAAGCCTGTGTTGAAGGTCACACAAGAAAAGAAATGCACTTTTGAAACAAAATAAGTCCAAAACCGACCATTTAATTATGGACAAATGTACAAAAGTAAATATATGTTCATTCACCAATTAGTAAGAGAAATAAGAGCGATGGGACGAGTCAATCCTTCTGATGTCGGGCCTATATTCTGTTGTGGCAAGCTTGAGGCACTGGTCAAGATGTGCATTGGAGATTCTGTTTTTTCCTGGTTCTTGATCGAGTTCATTGAAGAAAATGATGATTTTTCACATATGCATGTGAAAGTTGTGATTAAGAGCATTGCAACAGCTCTCGTGTTTCTGAAACAAGCTTGGGAAACCACGCTGATCCAAAAGTCCCTCACCCCAACATCCTTGTGTTGTGATTTGAGCAAATCAGATGTTCCCAACTCCAAGACCTCCATCTGAACAGTTGCCTCATCTATGGAAGGTATCAGCCTTTTAGCCTCTGTAGTCCACTTGCCATACGCCAAAACGGAGAGCAGCTGTCTCAAGAAGAGGAAGATGTCACCTGAGACTTTAGGGGAGCTTTCAAATCATTCCTTGAATTTTTCTGCCAGGCTCGTCATGAAATCCTTCATCGCTGGATCCTCCCCCATTCTGTTCTTCTCACAAAGCATCCGCACACATGGAAAGTGCAACTGTCTCTCATGAATGTCTCTCTCCAAAAGGTTCAGCTTTGACCAGAAAGCTTCAACTGCCTTGTATATGTCCACAACAGTGTGGTTCCTAAGACCTATGTTAATTCATTAAAGATGGTTTCCCCAGTTGTGCACCCAGTCAGAGGAAGCAAACAAAGTAGTACTTCTTGAAAGGTCTTTCTATCAAAAACTCTTGCGAATTGGTCACAGGATGAGCCTATGGCTAGTGATATAACTTCTGCTTTCTTCAAATGGGTGAGTAGATTGGAAAGACACTCCTCTGCTAAAAGTTCTTCTTGTTGCCGTGTTAGTCAACAATGGCACCTGCTTTAATAGTTCCACAACCGTTTTCTTGTTTTTCTCATTATGACTGAAAACTTTGTCAACCATATCAATTGCACACGTTTTAATCAACTCAACATCTGTGATAAGGCTTCTTAGCTTTAGCAAGGTTCCATGAAACATGCAAGGATGCAGCTGTTGCACTCTCTCATGCCAGTATTGATTTACAGATAGCAGAAACAGAGTGCTTGTATGACGTCATCGCATTTGCTATTTTTTGTTTGTGGCGGCCCTGTGATGGCCTGGCGGCCTGTCCAGGGTGTCTTCCCGCCTGCCGCCCAATGACTGCTGGAATAGGCTCCAGCATCCCTGCGACACTGAGAGCAGAATAAGCAGTTAAGATGGATGGATGGATGTTTGTGGTGATCTAATTTTCTGGGGTAGCTGGCATTAAAACTGGCAGCATGCATTGTGTTGAAGTGCCACTTGAGATTATCTGCTTTGCAGACAGCTACAGTCTGCATGTATATCAAGCATGTCAGTTTGGCATTGCCATGGTCCGATAAAAAAAAACAAAAAAAAACTGGTCAGTCCAGTCAGATTTGAAATGACAGTTTTCCTGGTCGACTTTCTGCTTTTTCATGCAGGCCATGTTCTCGGTTTAGGACAGTTATTGATTACCTGTGGCTTAGCTGGTGTGTGGCTCTGTCTAGTCAAGGACCGTAGAGAGTGTGGAGTACGTCTTACGTCTACATGCGCTCTACGGCATAGGTCAAGTGTACGATGTGGGGTGAGGTCAAAATAAAGTAGAGCAGCACGCACTTTATTTCACATGTTGCACCCTTTGTTTCACATGTTATGACAGGTGCATTAGTGCCAATGGGTCAGCGTGGGCCAGACATTTGGCTCTTGCAGGCAGGACCTAGCCCATGGGCCGCTTATTGGGGATCAGAGGTGTACTGTAAGGCAGCCGTCCCCAACCTTTTTTGCGCCACAGACCGGTTTAATGTCAGACAATATTTTCACGGACCGGCCTTTAAGGTGTGGCGGATAAATACACAAAATAAAATGATACGACCGGCATAAAAACTATGGTATTTTCTAAATATAATAATAAAACGTGAATCCACTGTGTACTCGTATGCAACTTTATTAGCAGCGTCCTCGTAACATCGCGCCAACAACATAACGAGTAACATCCTCTCTGCCCCCAACACTCTCTGGTCGCCATGGTAACGTTTATCCATGCCTTCAAAATAAGACACAACACAAAAACAAATATAAATTGCATGAAAATACAACTCACCATAACGCTAAATCAGTGGGAGCCCTGAGCTTGTTTCTCTGCAACGAGACGGTCCCATCTAGGGGTAACGGGAGACAATGACACCCGAAGTGTGTTGCTTATGTCCAGTCTACTCCGTCATTTTGTTTTGGTTGCCGTCACTGCAGAAAATCCCGCTTCACACAAATGGGATGTCAGAAATGGCAACAGGGTTTTCAGTGCTGTTGTGGCGATCTCAGGGTATTCTGCCGTGACTTTAATCCAGAACACCGGCAGAGTTGTTGTCTCGAACATACTTTTAAGGCCGCCGCCATTTGCGATCTCCAGCAGCAGTTGATCTTCTTCTTGCATAGACATGCTGGATTCACCTGGTTTGTTGACAAATGGGTCGCGGATCCATTCCTTGGCAGTTCGTGGGTCTTTTGTGGTTGGGAAGTAGCGCTCAAAATCTTTTAAGAGCAAAGACAGGTGATCGTGCACCAGCTGGGAGAATGACGGCTCGGTCTCAGTCTCTTCCAAAATCCCCGCCAATGTTTGAAACATGTCAAATATACCTCTGTTCACGCGCCGTCCCCACAAATCCAGTTTGGCTTTAAATGCAGCTACTTTATCTGCCAACTTGAAGACAGTTGTCATTTCCCCCTGAAGTGACCGATTGAGTTCACTGAGCAGGTTGAATATGTCGCACAAATAAGCGAGTTTTGCGACCCATTCCTCGTCACTGAAATGTGCTGCCAGCGGGGACTTTTTTCTGAGAGAAATCTCTGCAGCGGCTCTCGTAATTCAAACACTCTGGCCAGCGATCTCCCTCGGGATAACCATCTTATTTCTGTGTATAAGAGAAGGTGTCTGTACTCCGCGTCCATCTCCTCACAAAGCTGCTCGAACAGGCGCGAGTTAAGGGCGTGTGCTCTGATGTGGTTAATAACTTTAACGACGTCATTCAATACGCTGTTAAGTTCCGGTGGTATTTTTCGGCTAGCCAGCATTTCCCTGTGAATGACACAATGCGTAGACTCACATTCAGGTGCAACCTCCTTAATCCGAGTAGTTAAACCAGACAGCCGTCCGGTCATGGCAGCAGCTCTGTCTGTGCATATGCCGACACAAAAGGACCATTTCAGTTTTCCTGATATATAATCATCCAGCGACTTGAATAGTTCTGCGGCTGTGGTTTTGGTTGGCAACGATAGTGCACATAACATATCCTCATGCACGTCCTCCTGATAAAGATATCGCACATAAACAAGTGGTGTTGCCTTGTTGTCAATATCTGTAGACTCGTCAACCTGGAGTGCGTACCACGGTGATGTATTAATCCTTTCCAACAATTGGGTCTCAATGTCCTCTGCTATTTCCTCAATGTGCCGACTGACGGTGCTGGCCGAAAGAGGCACCTGTGCTATCTTTTTAACCGCAGCCTCTCCTAGAAGTTCACGGCAAATGTCTTTAGTGGCGGGCAGGATCAATTCTTCGCCAGTGGTGAATGGCTTCTTAGCCTTAGCAATACGATTAGCCACCAAGTATGATGCTCTCAGTGCACTCGCATTTGTTGACGTGGTGGCCCTCAGTAATTGCTTCTGTCCTTCTTGTTCAAGCTTTTTTCTTTCAAAATACTCCGAAGGCTTGTCTTTTAATGCAGGGTGCTTGGTCTCCAAGTGGCGAAGCCGTTTTGAAGGCTTCATTGCCTCATTAGAGAGCCGGTCGCTGCACATTATGCAGAGCGGGCTTGGTGCGCGGGAATCACCTGTCGCGATAAATCCATATTTTAAGTAGGACTCCTGGTATTGTCTGTTAAATGCAGCTTTCTTTTTCTTGGAAGTCGTAGGCTCTTCTTCTGTCTCCTCACCGGGCCTTTTCCCCTTCGCAAAGAAACTTTCCAAAGACGTTTGTTTTTTACTCATTTTGCTAGCTTGTGGGTTTAATTTTAGCGGCAACGTATCACGTGGCCGAGACAAGCGTCAAGAGTGAGTCATAGACGGATGTAACAGAGGGAATCCGGTCATTTTTCAAAATAAAACATCGTTCAGACGCATTTAATAAATAAAACGGAAAAAATGTAAGTTATTTATTCTTTCTCTGCGGCCCAGTGCCAAATGACCCACGGACCGGTACCGGTCCGCGGCCCGGGGGTTGGGGACCGCTGCTGTAAGGGGGTTATTATCTTGGATAGGTTTTGGGTTATGATTGAGAAAGCTGTCGGGCAAGCTGAACTGATGGTAACTTTGAGGAAAATGCCAAGTTCAGTTAAACCTAATTTTATGCACACCAGTGTTATCTGTGGTGTATTGGATCGAGCACTCGGTGCTCGATTGTGTTGGACTGTCACCACTACTGAGTTCTGTAATACACTGGTCGAGCCTAGTAGTGTGTGATGTCTCCGTCAGTAAAGATCAGACTTGTGCCGCATCCTCGTCTCCGTGTACTTATATATAATAGTGATTAAGTTAGTAACCCACGAATAGTAACACTACAATAGTGTACATAAGATAAGTCACAACATGGTGTCAGAAGACGGAGTTACGGTATAATTCGAGGGCGGTACTTCAACGAGTTCGCTGGTAGCTGAGGCAGCTAGCTAACACGTGCTAGCCTGCGCACAAATATGGAACAGTTCAAGCCGCCACCACCGCTGATACTTACCGGGAATGTCGCAGAAAACTGGAGAAGATGGGAACAGCGTTTCCAGCTGTACATGACCGCTTCGGGTGCGTTGGATAAGGAAGAGACGGTTGAAATAGCCATTCTGCTTCACACCATCGGCGAGGAGGCGCTAGAAGTGTATAACACACTCACCGTCATCCCAGAAGGAGACGACGAATCGATGGAGGACGTTCTGAAAGCCTTCAAGGACTACTGCAGCCCTCGGAAGAACGTCGTGTACGAACGCCATCAATTCTGGTCGCACACGATGTCAGCAGGAATATCGGTGGACAGATTCATCACAGAGCTGCGCCAGAAGAGCAAAGACTGTGAGTTTGGCAGACATGAAGATGACATGATAAGGGATAAATTAGTGTTCAGCATAAATGATGCCCGTTTGAATGAAAGACTGTTACGTGATAATGAGCTTACTTTGCGCAGGGCCGTAGAGATATGTAGATCAGCCGAGCTCGCTAAGTCACAAATACAAGCGATGCAGACGTCACATGTTGTCCAAGACGCCTCAGTGGAGGCATTGAAGAAAGCAACAGGGCAAACGCGCACGGGCAGCTGGAACAAGAACAAAACGAGCAGCAAGAGGCATGTAGCAACAACTCTCTGCCACAAGTGTGGAAATAAACATGAGCCCCGTCAATGCCCAGCTTATGGTGCAGTGTGCCACAAATGTGGTAAGAACAATCATTTTTCCAAGGTGTGTAAATCAAGCACTGAAAAAAGCGGCAATTACAAGACAAAGACAGTGCATAATCTAGAAAGTGAAATTGATTCCTTATATATAGGCATGATTGGAAAATACAAAAACAAAGCAGCCCACCAAGCTAAAGGCACTGTATGGCGTGAAACAGCCACGGTCAGAGGCGTAGCAATTAACTTCAAGTTGGACACAGGCGCCGATGCAAATGTGCTTCCTATGCGCGTATTCCGGCAGCTACCAGGTCCCGTTCAGTTACGGCCCACAAAGACTGTGCTGATTGCTTTTGGTGGTGCACGACTACCCTCAGATGGTGTTGCATCTCTAGATTGCCGCACATCTAAGCATACGGCTATATTGGACTTCCATGTGTCTAGCCGAGCTGACAAGCCAATCCTGGGTGGAGATGCGTGTGAAGAGCTGCAGCTGGTGAGAAGAGTCGAGGCGCTTGCAGTGGAGTCCCCACAACCAGCAAAACCTCCGGCCACCAAAGAGGAGCTGCTGCAGAGGTATGCGGAGGTCTTCACAGGATTAGGCGAATTTCCTGGAGTTCATCACATACACATTGACCCCAGCGTCACGCCTGTGATTCACGCGTGCAGGAACGTACCACTCTCCATCATGGACTCACTAAGAGATTCCACCAGTATGTCTACGGCAGACCAGTAACTGTCCAGTCCGATCATAAGCCTCTGGAGGTCATCATGCGCAAGCCGCTGAGCAAAGCACCTGCGCGGCTGCAAGGTATGCTTTTACAACTGCAGAGGTATGATCTGAGTGTAACATACACACCAGGCAAGCACATGTACATTGCCGACACACTCTCACGCGCTACAGCTAGCAGAGAAGGTGACCATATTGATGAAAACCCTTGTGATGAGAGAGTTGTGTATGCCTTGGATGCCACAGATGCCTTGAGCGAGGAAACACTCAGCCAATTAAAGAAAGCAACGGCAGCAGATAGCGTGCTGCAAGCTGTGTGTGAGAAACACAAGAAAGGCTGGCCCATGAAAAAGAAAAGTTTGGACAGAAAACTACACGCCTACTGGGCAGTAAAGGACATTATAAGCATGGAAGATGACATTGTCTTGGTCGGAGACAAAATCATCATACCTCAGAGCTTCAGGAGCACGATTTTGGAGAAGCTGCATCTTGCACACCAAGGAGTGCAGGGCACAAAAGCCAGAGCAAGAAAGTCTCTCTACTGGCCTGGCATGGCACGAGATATAGAGGCAATGGTGGAAAAGTGCGTGCAATGCCAGCAGCTACAACCCAAACAGCAGGCTGAGCCACTTATGCCGCATCAGGTCCCAGAACTGCCATGGATGAAAGTTGGAGCTGACATCTTCGAGCTACATGGTCAGTCATACCTGTTGTTAGTTGATTACCTAACCAAATATCCTGAAGTGCTCAACATATCTGACAAAACAGCATACACAGTAATCCAGAAGATGAAGTCTGGGTTTGCCAGACACGGGATTCCTAGGGAGATAGTGAGTGACCATGTCCCATTTGCCAGCTATGAGATGAAGTCATTTGCAGCTTCATGGGAGTTCAAGCTCACACACTCCAGCCCAGGTTCTCCCTCTTCAAATGGCATGGCTGAGAGAGCCATAAAGACAGTGAAACATGCGCTGAAGAAGGCAATGCAGACCGGCACTGACCCACATCTGGTGCTGCTGTCACTGAGGAACACACCGGTGACAGGACTGGACGTATCACCTGCACAAATGTTGATGGGGAGAGTTCTACGAAGTACACTTCCGTGCTCCAGTGCTGTGCTGACACAATCAGTCCCACAGCACATTCACAGCAAGATCCAGAACCTGCAGTTCCGCCAAAAACAACGTTACGACCAGTGTGCAAAGCCCCTGCCAGTGTTGACCCCAGGAGACACCGTACACATGCAAACGCGGCGCGGCTGGGAGCCTGCCGTTGTCATCCGACAGCGAGATGAACCACGGTCCTACACTGTGCAGACACCGGCTGGGAGGATGCAAAGAAGGAACAGGCGACATCTGAGGAAGATACATCCGAGCCTATTCAGAGACACGGACAGTGAGGAACATTTTGACCCAGAGGTACAACCCTCACCCTCACAAGCGCCTGTGCCAGTCGACTCACCACATGACCTGCCACCACACGACCCTCCTCCGGTGACTACAGGCAGTACACCCACATGCTACACAAAGTGCGGCAGAGCAGTTAGGCGCCCTGCCAGATACAATGACTAACCTCAGGGTTCTTTTGTGTGATCATTCAAGTGTTTAAGAAAAAAAAAGAAGAAAAAAAGAAGGTGAAACAAAGAGTACAAGGTGTGTTTAACCTGAAATGTTGCAAGATTGCTGAATGTTCAAAATGTTTACATGCTAACCACCAGAATGTGAAAAGGAAATGGTTTATGTTGTTTAATGAGAGTCATCTGTCATTTAAAAAAAATGCTGTATTAATCATTGAAGTATGCAAGTAGAAAAGACTTGTTCAGTGTTAATGCCATAGTGTTAATGGTTCGGTAAAGGGTCTACTGTTGAAGCAACTGATGAGTAGGCCACATCTCAGTTGGAAAAGAGGGATGTGGTGTATTGGATCGAGCACTCGGTGCTCGATTGTGTTGGACTGTCACCACTACTGAGTTCTGTAATACACTGGTCGAGCCTAGTAGTGTGTGATGGTGTGATGTCTCCGTCAGTAAAGATCAGACTTGTGCCGCATCCTCGTCTCCGTGTACTTATATATAATAGTGATTAAGTTAGTAACCCACGAATAGTAACACTACAATAGTGTACATAAGAGAAGTCACAACATTATCCCTTTTGCATCAGGGAATAAATATCGGCGGGGAGGAAACCATCAAAAGGAGATGTCAGCTAATCTACAATGTGCACTAAAATTTCTGCTGTCATAACTTTCATAATTATCATCGATTAAATAAAAGCAGTGGCTCCCGAGAGTTTGTTTTCTTTGCATATTCACTGGGTCAGTAGTGTTTCTGATGAACCTCGTACTGCTGAGCTCCAATTACAACTGAAGGTCTAATTAAAGAGGTTATCCACAGGGTAAGATGTAGCTAGAGGAAGAAAGATAAAAATGAGCTGACAGCTGTTGATAAATTGTTAATGCCGTCCTCCTTTTTTCTGCTCATGAAATTCAGACGTTTAAAGCTGTTTCTCCTAACAAAATAGTAGTAATTATGCTGCAATTATTTCGAAACTGTGTTAGTCTTTTTCTTGGGTACAAGAAATTTGAAAAGAGAGGGATTAAAAGGGTTGCTTAACCATCCCTGACTACATAAAGGAAAACAAAACTCAAAGTGCATTAGCAGCCCCTTGCTGCCCCTTCATTTCTTTCATTCCCTGGTGTGTGTGTGCAAATGTAATTGTGCTTGCAGACATGTGCATCATTTCATTTGTTGGGACTGCATTTTTTACCCTCAGTAAACATTACAAATGGTTCTAAAAGTCAGTGGTTGCTAGCAAGCTATTAGCCATCTTAAAAAGCTGCAAACAAAGGGCTGCTTGGATTGTCGGACATTGTCAAAAAGCTCTTTTCTGATGTTCGGATTGGGAAGTCGGTGGCACGGTGGCTCAGCGGTTAGCACGGTCGCCTCACAACAAGAAGGTATGTAGAATGCAGTCCAGCAGCAGCTCAGCCCCCAGCAGACAGCAACACTCTCCACGGCTGTACGTATATTAATGATGAAAAGATGTGATGTTCGGCAAGTAAAAAGGTAAAACCCGTGTTTGCAAACATGAAGTGGGTTCAAGTGGCAGAGGAGTGGGCAACAGGCAGGGTATTTGCAACAAATGTCTGTGCCATGTGTATAAGAAATAGTATGGCTCACCGGAGGGCTGTAGAAGTAGAGGAACAGAGAGAGAGAGAGAGAGAGAGAGAGAGAGCGAGAGAGAGAGAAAGAAGTCCTACCGGTGCTCACAGAGAAGGTTAATGATGTTCTTTTGTCTGGAACACCCAGCAGCCTGAGAACAGACTATGTTGTGGCAAAAGGAAAGGTTAGCATTGAATAAAATGAGCAGTCTCGTTGCATTACAAAAGGGAGGTGGAGCAGAAATGGGCCCTTTGCACAGACCGAACGTATAGCCACTAAAATGAGATTAACAATGGTATCCACACTTAAAAGCAATGACTCTCTTTTAATACTGTTCACGAAAGCAGCAATTATGGGAGAAGCTATGTCTTATCGTTTACCTGAGAGCAGGTGTAACATGGGAGACAGGATGTGGAAAACACTTTCCTTCACCAGGACTAGCAGTGGAGGCTGTGTATCAGGCACTTAAGGCGAGCCTTACGAAGGCAACTTCAGGTGATGAATACTTAGCCTGTATTTTTGTGCGGGCATGGGCTGGCGGAGAGGCAAACACAGGGTGATTGGCAATATCCTCAAGTGCAAGGTGAATTTTTCCCACCTGCATCTGTCTGGTAATTTTGTGGCTCGGAAGGACCCCACCTGCACCGAGACGGGTGTGGTGGTGCAGTTGGTGGCACAGTGACCTTTAATTCTTACAGCTCTGCTGGCGAAGCCATGTCTAAGCGAAAACGCAGGTGCACTGACCTGTTTTCATGCAGCAGTATTGGCAAGGATACATGGGAACATCTATCTGAAAGCGGTTTGTAAACCATGTAAGCCAGGCTGTTTAATTAAGACCTTCTTGCATGCCGCTTCAAATAATGTATATGTTGTTTTGTCACAACCTTTAGGGATGAAGTGCATAACTGGAAGAAACGGCAGTACAGGCAAAGAATTTGTTTTTAATGCAAAGTGTTACTGTAATAGTCTAGTATGTTTCTTTTTTTTGGATATTCTTCCCCCCTTTTCTCCCCAATTATATCCAGCCAATTACCCCACTCTTCCAAGCCATCCCGGTCATTGCTCCACCCCCTCTGCTAATCCGGGGAGGACTGAAGACTACCACATGCCTCCTCCGATAAATGTGGAGTCGCCAGCCGCTTCTTTTCACCTGACAGTGAGGAGTTTTGGCAAGGGGGACGTAGCGCGTGGGAGGATCACGCTATTCCCCCCAGTTCCCCCTTCCCCCTGAACAAGCACCCCAACTGACCAGAGGAGGCGCTAGTGCAGTGACCAGGACACATACCCACATCCAGCTTCCCACCTGCAGACACGGCCAATTGTGTCTGTAGGGATGCCAGACCAAGCTGGAGGCAACATGGGGATTCGAACCGGCGATCCTCGTGTTGGTAGGCAACGGAATAGACCGCTATGCCACCTGGATGCCCCACGGTATATTCCCTTTTTATCACAATCTTTAGGGATGAAATGCATAACTGGAAAAAGTGGCCGTACAGGCAAAAAATGTGTTTGTAATGCAAAGTGTTACTGTAACTGCAGTCTTACGCTTAGAAAGCTTTCACAATGCTATATTTTTCCTTTGTCCATTCGTAGTATTGATGTTGCAGGTGAAAAAGCTGCAGCAAGTGTTTGAGTGGGGATGAGACGGCATTCATACTGTGTATGTTATTGAATGAAGGCACCCGGAGGCACGATATAGATCCAAAGACATTTGGGAGATTGGAGGTAAAACAGAAATAATGTCTCTTTATTGCAGAGGAGGACAAAGCCAACTGCTTGTTCATATTACATGGAAACAGACCGTAACATTATCAACCAGCAACAGAGACTTTGAATTAACATTTCTGCTCCAGAACAATTAAAGATGATTATGTTGTCCTTCTAACTCTTCCTAAAATATCGTTTGTTTCCGGTTCATCGAATTGATTCAAAGCCCTGTTGGTTTCTAATTTTAGAAATAACTGCAGAAAACACCAGTGTTTTTCAATTCCCTCCTCCCCAACCCTTTAAATCCAGTTGTCATTTGTTTTTGAACAAAATTCTGATTCTGTCCCCCTAAGAAAAAATCTATGGCCTCAAACAATAAAATCCAAAGTTACGTCATTTTGCTTTTTACTTGGTTACATGATGATGACCAAAAGGATCAAGCTTATCTCAGATGACCTTCAGCAGTCAAGTCAGACGTTTAATGCAACCTGCAGACATTTCACACAGGATTTGTAAGCCATAGCACCAGTACTTCCTGTCTTGGTCAAAATATCACCAAAAAAAAAAAAATTATTATTCCAGATTTCACAGAGAAGAACCATTCTCATCAAGTGCTTAAAAAAATAATAATGGAAAAATGTGTTCAAAATAAATTAGATGCAGCATCCGGGTGCCATGGTGGTCTATTCCATTGCTTACTAACACGGGGATCGGCAGTTTGAATGCCCATGTTACCTCCGGCTTGGTCAGACGTCCCTACACAATTGGCTGTGTCTGTGGGTGGGAAGCTGGGTGTGGGTATGTTTCCTGGCTGCTGCACTAGCGCCTCCTCTGGTCGGTTGGAGCGCCTATTCAGGAGGGAACTGTGGGGGGGGGGGTGGATAGTGTGATCCTCCCACGCACTACGTCCCCCTAGCGAAACTCCTCACTGTCAGGTGAAAAGAAGCGGCTGGCGACTCCACATGTATTGGAGAAGGCATGTGGGAGTATGCAGCCCTCCCCAGCTCAGCAGAGGGGGTGGAGCAGTGACTGGGATGGCTCGGAAAATAGGGTAAATGGCCATGTACAATTGGGGAGAAAAGGGGGAACCTCCCCGCAAAAAAATGGAAAAAGATGTTTAAAATAATTTAGATTTCGTTAAAGGAATTTTACTGATTTTACCATATATGAACAATCCCATTATGGCTCTACACACTCAGAGGCTGCCTGAAAAAGATCTGCGATCTGCACACGTTCCCATTCAGTGTCAATAAAAAGCACAGCTTAAGTGGGGTCACACCGAGCAAACCAGAAGGATTTTATTTATGAATGACGAAAAAGATGAATGGTTGTAGGGATAGCTTTTTTGTCTTTAATCACAAAATATTTAGTATTTTAAACCAAAAAATGGTGTAAGTGGGGTAGATTAAAAGCCATTTAGTTGTTCCACTGACTATGTACTATTTTTGCCAGGATTTTCTCAGGGTTACAAAAAAACACAACTGCATAGACAACGAAAAACATACAAAACAACAATGTTGCGCACAAACTCAAGCATGGCAAATTTTAAATTGGGGAGTAGTTTACTGCTGTCATAGCTATTGCTGAACCTATTTGTTTTGTGTGTGAACAGAGGCCCATTAGAGCTACACATGGTTCCCCTGGGAGCAGGGAGACTGGGGTTGTATGGGGTTCATAAAGAATGCACGGTCCTCTATGCCTCACATACAAAAGGCACCATGACAAAGAGCACGCACACACACACACACACACACACACACACATCACCCTGTGGCCCCCTCTGATCATGTTGCCAGTGTATTTTCTATGTAGTTGTCTTGACGGGGCATCCATGCTGGGTCCACAGCTCCTGGGCATAGGCCAACCCTGAAAGTGTATGTACGTGCATGTGCATGCATTTGAATATGCTCGTTTGTATGTTTGTGTGTATGTGCATGTATGTGTGTGTGTGCATGCATGCCTGTTGTTGATCAAGAAGGAACAGTGCAGGGCTGACAAATGGAGAGAACAAATAATTACTATTACAAGAACATATTCCCCTTAAAAATCAGCGGACACCATGCTGTGAGCAGAAAGATCAGACTCAGTCAGAGAGAAAATAAGTGAGGACAAAGAACCGTCGAGGAAAGCTGAGCCTCAGTCTGTATTTAGGGAGTTGTTCATCAGGAGGGAAGAAGAGTCAGCATCCACTGACAGATTACAGGCTACATCTATCAATTTAGGCTTAGCTGAAGAATGAAGGAAATACATTCTAACATACAGACCAGTGTAAGGCGTGACAGGCTGTGCCAGCAAACACAGAAAATGTGGGCTAAGTTGGTGTTGAAACAGGACATTTAACAAGTATGTAAACAAAGGGTCTGGATGGGATTCTGGCGGATTCACTAGGTGCAATTACTAATTAATAACTGATGGTAAACATGCACAGACAGCAATAAAGGAATTCTTCCACAGAGACAATTTGAATACATGTGAGAGGATGAAGATTGGCACCGCACTACACACATGGTCTGAACAATCTTGTCCCTCTCTGCCACTCTCTCACTTATACACATATGTACATACATACTCGACCAAGTCTGCATGGTCATACAACCAAACACACAACATCAGACACACAATAGCTATGTGCTCACACACATGCATGCACACCCAAACAATCTCGTTTAACTGCTCCGTGAGACAAAATGAGATTTCTGTTTTTTAGCAGGGGGAGGTCTGGAGGCAACGGAGGCACACGTTGGACTTTATATATTACAGATGGTGTACTGGTGTCAGCTGTAGCTGCATGACTATCCATCACACACACATCGTGTGCGGGGGGGGGGGGGGACTATCTTTAGGTCAGGCTTCAAAAACCAAGGGAAAGAGCCTCATCCCTCCAAACCACTCTATGGCTCTATGGGGAGGATTGCAATGAGAGCAAAAACAACAACAAAAAACAACAACATATTTTTGTATGTAAACAGGTAAACACCAAGAGCAGACATGACCTTGCATGCTCACATTTACCTTTTTACACTACACAAACATGCAACACACACACACACACTTGCTTGCTGGTAGTCCATCGAGTCTGATGATGACATCCCTCCTCATTAACGGTGTGTTCTTTGATGACTGTAAAGTCCAATTCTTGATCCACAAGTTTTAGTGCATGTTGGGCATATGAAGTCTGAGTTAGTGGGGGCAGGCATGGTTGAGCGTCTCCTTAGTATTTTCTGTAGTTTTTTCACATTCCTCTCAATTTCCAGCTGTTCTATACCTTGATGGCAGATCTCCTGCCAGTTGGAACGGTTGATGGCAGCTTGCTCCAGTCTCAAGGAGTCGATACAACACTTCTTCAGCGATATTTTCAGCTGGTCTTTGTATCGCTTCTTCTGACCACCCGTGGACCGGCGGCCAAGATGGAGCTGTCCATACAGGACTTGATGTGGCAGGCATTCTTGAGGCATCCTGATGACATGCCCTAGCCAGCGCAGTTGGTGTTCAGTGACCGTTGGTTCTATGCTCTTGCAATTTGTCCTAGCAAGAATCTCGGCATGGGGAACATGATCACGCCACGTGATCTCGAGGGTCCACTGCAGATACCTTATGTGGAACTGCTCCAGCAACCTTAAGTGGCGGCTTTATGTGAACCAGGCTTCACAGCTGTATAGGAGAGTTGTGATGCAGACAGCTTTTTAAAAGGCAATTTTGGTGTGCAGGTGGAGGTGTTTGTTTTGGAAGACCTTACGTCAGAGTTTGCTGAAGGCTAAAGAGGCTTGTTTGATTCTACTGTGAATTTCCTAATCAGTGTTGCAGCCCTCAGAAAGGATGCTGCCCAGGTATTTGAAGGATGGAACAACTGAGAGTGGTTGGTACTCTATAGTGGAGACAGACATAGTGGGTGGAGGGCTGGACCTCCATTGGCATAACACCTCAGTCTTGGTGGTGTTGACTAATAGACCCAGCCTGCTGTAGGCATTCACAACTGCGGAAAGGATGGTTTGCAGGTCTTCTGGTGTGTGAGCTACAAGAGTGCAGTCATCAGCGTACTGCAGCTCAAGGACCTGTCCTGCTGACGAATTCATTGTTGTCTGGAACCTTCGAATGTTGAGGAGGTTTCCATCTAGCCTAAAGTCTATTGTGAAACCACTACTGCCTTCCAGAACTTAATGAAAAAGCTTTGTGACACACAGGAGGAAAATGTTGGAAAGCACTGGTGCCAGCACACACGCCTGCCTCACTCCAGTGCATATATTAAAGGGTGCCGATTCCTGCCCTCCTATAGCCACCCCTGCCACCATCCTATTATGGAACTGTGACAGAATGTTCACAAATTTGCTCAGACAGCAAAACTTTCTCAGGATTTTCCAAAGTAGCTCTTGATTCAGTGTCAAAAGCTTTGGAGAGGTTGACAAAAGCCATGAAAAGGTCCTGATGTTGTTCGTGGCACTTTTCTTGCAACGGTCTGTGAAAATCATATCCACAGTACTCCTGTTCGCCCTGAAACTGCACTGTGACTCTGGCAGCACATCTTTTGTCACCATCCTGCATAGCAGGATCTTTGCTAGGACCTTGCCTGCAACAGATAGCAGGGATATGCTGCATCTGTTGCCGCAGGTGGACTTGTCACCCCTGTTTTATACAGGGTGACAATTTTAGCATCCCTCCATTGTTGAGGGACACTCTCCTGGTCCCAGACCTGCAGGATATACTGATAGAGCATTCTGGTGCGCAAGTATCCTCCTTGTTTTAGAAGTTCTACTGAGATAATATCACTGCTAGGGGACTTATTGGTGTTGAAGGAATTGATGGCTGCAAGTACTTCTTGAAAATTGGTGAGTGGTCAAGGTCTGGAATGGGCGGATGAATTGGCAGCTCTTCCAGGATGGATCAGTCAGTTGGTGAGTGCTGGTTAAGTAGGGCTTCAAAATAATAAGCCCACCTTGCCAGAATCCGCTTTTGGTCTTTCAGGGTTGTCAGCCCATCCGCTGATTTTAAGGGTGTGATAGAGAAGTTCCTAGGGCCATATATAGTCCTTTTTCTTTTGTTTTTTGGATTTTCCCCTCAATTGTACTTGGCCAATTACCCTACTCTTCTGAGCTGTCCTGGTCGCTCCTCCACCCCCTCTGCCAAGCCGGGGAGGGCTGTAGACTACCACATGCCTCTTCCGATACATGTAGCGTCACCAGCTGCTTCTTTTCACCTGACAGTAAGGCATTTCGCCGGGGGGATGTAGCATGTGGGAGAATCCCGCTATTCCCTCCAGTCCCCCCCCCCCCGCCCGCAACAGGCGCCCTCGACCGACCAGAGGAGGCGCTGATGCAGCGACCAGGACACATACCTACATCCGGCTTCCCACCCGCAGGCACAGCGAATTGTGTCTGTAGGGACACCCAACCAAGCCGGAGGTAACACAGGGATTCGAACTGGCGATCCCTGTGTTGGTGGGCAACGGAATAGACTGCTACACTACCCAGGCACCTCATATATAGTCTTTATAGAGTTATAGAAGTTGTGCATATCATTTGTCAGCATATGATTAAATCTTGTGAGCTTTGGTCACCCATCACAAATTTTGTTGAGTGCTCAAGATTGTTTGTACTTCCTTACGTGCTGTTTGCCACGGCTGCTGAAAGATGGCAGATGCAGGGCAGCTGAGAGTAGCCCTGTGTAACCTACGCATGGTTTCTAGCAGGGATGTGATGGTGTCAGAGTTCTCGTTGAACCAGTCCTGATGTTTTCTGACTCTGTAGCCTATAGGGTCGACTGCAGCTTGATGTAGCAATGAGGTTAAGAAGACCCCTTTCTGATCCATGGAATTGTCAGAACTCAGAATGGCCTCAAACTCTAGTGCCATCGTGCCTACAGAGTCACAGCATTCATCCCGTGCTGGGGCGGACTTCAATTTAGCACATTTCAATTGCTTTTTTTATGGGTTTCTTGAGACGCCGTGGGGGGCGCACTTCTTTTTTTATAATCATATTTTATTGGCATTTTAGGAAACAAAAATTTTAGGAAAATTTTAGGAAAACTAAACAATGCATTAACATAAACTGTTCCATTATTGAACCTGTCCAACCCCACCCCCCCAACACCACCACTTAGTATTGCTGTTACATTGAATAAATCAAACCGCCGATCCCTGTGTTGGTAGGCAATGGAATAGACCGTGACAGTCATAGTTAAACGTTGCTGGTCAGGTGTTGGTTGAAGAAACGTTCCACGTCCTCTTCGTTGTTGAATTTATGTTCCACTCGTTGATGAGTGACACAAAGCACAGCCAGGTAGCAGAGAGAGAGAACTTGATTGCCTTTTGGTGTAGTTTGGTCTTGACCGAGTTGAATGTGGCTCGCTTTTTAGCAAGTGCGTTGCTCAAATCCGGAGAGATGAAAATCTTATGTCCCTGATATACGAGATGTCCATTTTTCCTTGCAATCGCAAGGACTTACTTTTTCTGTTGGAAACGCAAAAAAACGCACAGTAATGAGTCCGGGTCTCTCTCCCACCACGGGCTTAGCTCTCAGGAATCTGTGTGCTCTGTCCAACTCGGGTGGATTGGTAAATGAGCCATCCTGTAGTAGATTGACAAAAAACTTCGACATAAAGGCGGCAGCTGCTCGCCCCTCGCATCCCTCTGGCAAACTGACGAAATGCAAAATTGTTTCGGCAAGACGTTTTTGAGGTCTTCCATCTCCACCAGTAACTCTTTGTTGTCACTCTGAAGCTTATCTACATGCTTCTCTAAGCCATACCGGAAATCGGGGGGGGGGGGCACACTTCTACGTGGAGTTTGGTCACGATCGGGCGGTGATCCGTCTAGCATTCTGCACCTCTCATGGTCTGGGTCAGCAAGACATCACTAGTGTCAATATGTCTTATTAAGATATAATCAATCAGGTACCAGTGTTAAGATCGCGGGTGCATCCAGGATGTTTTTTATTTGGTCTTCTACTGAAACAGTGTTCGTAACAGTGAGGTCATGCTCTGCATAGTGTTAGCAGCCTCAGACCATTTGCATTAACCTGACCAACCCCATGCCTACCCAATACTCTACTCCATATACCATTGTTCTCTAGCATTTAAGTCTCCCAGAAAAAGGATCTTGTCCTTTTTTGGGATATGATAAAGGGTCTCATCTAGTTGCTGGTACGGAGGATCATTAGCCTCTCACTTAGTCCATTGGGTGTTTCAGTGAGGCTGGGTAGAATGCTGTTCATTACTGCCAGTCCAACACCATGCTGATGTTTTCTGCCAGGAGGATAGCCTCTCCAGAAAAAGGTGTACCCTCCTCCTTCCTCTCTCAGGGAACCTTCACACAGGAGCTTGGTTTTTGCTGAGAGCAGCAATGTCCACATTGTAGCATCTGAGTTCCTCAGCAATCAGTGCGGTCCTTCAGTTTGGTCTGTTGCCATCATTATCAAAGCAAGCCCTAACATTCCATGTTGCCAATTTGAATGGGATAATTTTCTTGTTTTTACTGCAGGATGGAATTCCCAGTAGGTGTGGTAACCTACCCAGGAGGTGTTTGGTTGAGTGGACAATTTTTTGGTCACCTGTTCTAGGCCGCTCCCCAATTGGGGTGAGCAGTGTGGTCCCTAAATAGGTAACCAACAGGTACCCAACAGAAGAGTCTGTCTGATTTATATAACAACCAGATGTTAAGGAAAGCAGAATCCTTCCTGTCTGACAGCACCCATCCCCTGGAGCTAGAGTTTCAGACATTGCCTTCTGGTTCCCGCTTCAAGTACCCAGTAGTCAAAACCAATAGATACAAACACCCCTTCATTCCCTCGGCCATTTCACTGCTAAACTCCAATAGTAAGAGGTAATACCAGCTCGACCTTGATAAACACTTAACACTGTTTACTGTTGCACTGCTTTTTGTTGGCTTTGTTCTCCTCACTACATGTTGTATTTATTTGTATTCATTTGCCTTGTGTATTCTGTGGAGTATTTGTGTGTTTAAATGTTGCTGCTGCTACACAACAATCGCCCCTCTGGGGACAAATAAAACCTACTTGACCTGGCTTGACTAAATAGGGCTGCTTAGTCACATGGGAGACTGCTGAAAGCAGCTGCCTCTCAATCCCAGCTGCTAGCAACCATATACCCCATGCCGCTGATGTGCAGGGCTCTGGCTAGGAGCTCCCAGGGCATTCTACCTGTTCCCGTCATCAGACGTCCCAACGCCACTAGACTTCAACTGGATAAGGCCAGATATTGTACAGCGTAGTCAGAGGTGGAGACCTATGCAAGGACGTTTTTAGAGTGCCACAGTGCACTCTAAAAATGCCGCAGTCCTCAGTAGCACTGTCTTTGCCATGACATGCTGGTCCTGTTGGCAAGGGCTTACACCCAGGATGACCAGTCACCCATCATGACTGCAGGATGTTGCTGGAAATACCAGACTGTCAAAGAACCGCCTAATGTGTGCCGCCAAACATGTTGCTTTTCTCTTAGGGGGTGCTCCCCTAGCCTTTGTCTCAATAGACTTCCCACAAGGCAGCAGGACAGTGGTTGGCCATGAAGAGCCTATGGGGATCAATGCAGCTCCTAGATCCCTTACCAAGTTAGCCTGAGGTCGCGAGGCACCCAGTTACCATATGTGGCCACGAGGAGGCCTGGCAGAGGTCTTGGCGAAGGAGAGGCTATGTACTGGCAGGGGAAGGCTTATGCACTGGGCTGCTTCCTCGTTCACCACAAGGGCTAGCCAGCAGCAGCAAGCTGTAAGCAAGAGGTTAGAAAATATACACACACACACACACACACACACACACACACACACACACACACACACACACACACACACACACACACACACACACACACACACACACACACAGGGGGAGTGTTGGATAAACTGTGAGCCCACCTCCAACATTCCATCCATCCATCCATTATCCGAACTGCTCATCCTGCTCTCAGGGTTGCGTGGATGCTGAAGCCTATCCCAGCAGTCAATGGGCGGCAGGTGGGGGGGACACCCTTGACAGGGTCGCCTGACCATCACACAGGGCTGATACACACACACTTTCATACCTAGGGACAATTTAGTATGGCCGATTCCCCTGACCTATGTCTTTGGACTGTTGGAGGAAACTGGAGCCCCCAGAGGAAACCCACGCAGACACGGGGAGAACATGCAAACTCCACACAGAGGACGACTCGGGACTACCCCAGGGCTCAAACCCAGGACCTTCTTGCTGTGAGGCGACCGCGCTAACCACTGTGCCACTCCTCCAACATTCCCTCAACAAAAAAAAAAGATTGATGAGTGACACCAAAACCTGGTGATAAAAAGCCCAAAACCAGATTCCATTATTAATCGACAAAATCAAAATGGGTTAACTGCTAAAAGGAAGTGAAATACTGTCTGACCTTTAGTGACTGATTGGATAAAAATTGCAGCATATATATATATATATTAAAAAAAAAAGACAGCAGAGGCAAAGACAGACAAGATTGCTTATTTTGCTCAAGTTTTTTTGCTTAAGTGTACATTAGCACATACGTGTGTATATTTGTGATTATTATGCTACTTAAGTCTGCACACACGCTTATGCATGTGTGCATCATGCAATGGTGTGCGTCTGTGTGTGTGTTTGTATGTATACATGCTGCGCATCAACATCCGTACTTACATAAGGTCATGTGCTACAGTGTGATTGTGCTTGAGGAGTGTGTGTGTGTGTGTGTGTGTGTGTGTGTGTGTGTGTGTGTGTGGGTGGGTGGGTGTCCTCCAACTGCCCACACTGGTAGCAGCAGTGGCGGATGCTAATCTGCGCTGAGATTCATTAACCATGTATCCTGGGCCATTATCCTAATGCTAAGGGATAAAACAGGCGGCTGGATGAGCTGATGTTAACAGGGGCTAATCATCGGGCTCACCTCTTGCTGTGACTTCATTTAGGGCACTAAATAACACTCAGGGGCTAGATCATGACAGGATCCTGAATCATTTTATCTAATAAATGCAATAAAAATTCAATGAACGATGTCAAATATTGGACCAACCATATTTTAGATAAAACTGCTTTTTGTTAATTATTTTGAGTTTGTAGCTGCTTCAAGTAATGTATGAGTAAACGCTGTGAAATCTTAGGGAGGACCACATCTTTCAGATCTCCTAAACATCAAATGCGGTTGAAAGACATGCAATTTACGTTTACTACAGTGTGTGTCTTCTTCAACCAAACAATTTTCCCTAGCAACAATCATAAAATGCCATGCCGTCATGTTTTTTTTTTTGTGTGTGTGCAACCTCTTTTAAAAAAAAAAAAAAATTATCCGATTTTTATTTGCCACACAATGGCAGCGCTAATCTGCTTGTCACCTGATCTGACCAATGAACTCCTTCCTTTTTAATCGGTCCCTTTCACCTACCAACCAAATGCACCTAGTGTGCTGGGAAATGGACAGACGGAATTCCTCCCCAGGACCTCGGAATATCAAATGTTAGAAAAAGCGCTAACGAGGCAGGTTTCCCCAGCCTTTTTCACTTTTTAATGAGCTGTTACCCGATGAGGGTGACCCTGCTGCTCCGCTATGCACCCGGGCTATCGAACACACTCCCAAGGATTCATCAAGGCTGAAACTCAATATTAAACAGTCACAGATACATATTTACCAAGGGTTAATTCACGGGCTTGCTCCCGTGAGAAATAAAGCATATTGCATGGGAAAAAGAAAGAAAGGATGGAAAGCAGGAAAATAGAGAGAAACGTGAATGAGGTCATTTAAGATAGAGAGAGAGAGAGCAAGAGCGAGAGAGCATATCTCTCTTTTATAGGAAGCCTAAATGTGCCTATGTGCTTCAAAAACACTGTCTCTACAAGCAGAGACAAATTTGTCTCACCATCTTCTAGGGATCTCCTGTTATACGAGCCTGGCTGCATTTCAAAGGAAAATCCCAGACTCAAAAAAAAAAAAAAAAAGCACAGCAGTATGTATTTTAAAAATTGCTGAAAAAAGTCCTCTCTCTCTCTCTCTCACACACACACAAACAGTCATACATACGCACACACACTCTTTAACTGGTGGAGGTGGTGGGCTCTGATGTAGGCCCTGGCTTCATAGAGACCCCACTGAGGCTCAGCCGACAGAGGATGGTGTCTTTGGACAGACCAATGAGGGTGGGGAGCTTCAAAAAGCCTCCAAGATGAAAAAAAAAATGAACAAATAAAAAATACCAAGGGAGAAAGCAGGGGAAAGAGGAGGTGGAGAACACAGCTTCTATTCAGCATATCATCCCCTTCATTACCCCCTCCGTCAGTGACACGGACAACAGTGGGAAGAGTGGATGGACGGACGGATAGGCAGATAGAAAGATGGATGGATGAAGAAGTTAGTATGTGGGGGTGGGAGGGCGATGGAGCGGAGGTTTGAAGAAAAAGAGGGGTCCCTATTAGGTGGGTCCTTCACCTCTTGGCCCACCTTCGACCTCCTCATCTCCATAATAGGCTGACCCCCCATGTTCAGAGCTCATTAGAGAGGCAGACGGCAGGGCCGGGCAGACACATGCTTGTCACCACGCCCGCTCCCACCGGACACCTGAATCAGACAGAGATGAAAGAGAGATGAATGGAGAGATGGACGGATAGAGCGAATGGATGTTGTGAAAGGGATGCACAGCAGGTTTGATCATTAGAATGGAGGAATGGGGATTAAAAAAAAAAAAGGCTGACCCACCTCTTCAGTCAAAAGAAGAAGGATAAAGGTGGGATGGAGAAGATGCTGGCGTGAAACCAAATTTGCCTGGAAACAGCGATTTGACCGAAGTACAGTCTGTGCAGGAGGAAAACTAATCTGCTGCTGAGTGTGATTTATCACGCCATGTCGAGCGTGCAGCTCAGCCGGCGTTGCAAGCACAGAATCACAATTAAACACAGCATTGTTTCAGAGCCTTCCACCCACAGGAAAACACAACGGGGGGAAAAACTGAACAAAAGTAAATTGATAATTGTCTCACATTAAAAAAAAGTAAATAAATATTTTCAAGTTAAAAGGAAGATTCACAGAAAATAATTAATGGGTTACAAAACAGGACAATGCAGCCTAATGGGATTTTATGTCATAAAAGCTTCACAGAATAACAAAAATATGAAGAAACCCCCACCCCCCCCAGAAGAAGCAAGAGAAGAAAGGGTCTGCCGATGTCACAATTTATTCTGACAACAAAATCCTTTCTCTGTCAGGTTTATATCCTTCCTTATTTCAAACTCTGCACAGAAATACAGTGGTAATATGAAACAGTGGTACTATGCCTGGAGTGACTGGGTGGACTGTTGGATGCCTGTTTTAGGGTAACGCTCTTGATTTATTAAATGCTTTCACTTTCGATTCCCTATTTCACCATTGATTCACCTAGCGTCCTGTTCCAGACTCCCAACGGACCAGACCCAGAGATCAGAGGTTAAAGGTTAAGAGTGAGAAGGTCAGCAGCCTTGTCTGGTGTTTTTTTTCCCTTCTTGGACACTGATCATCTACCTTTTATGTGACTGACTGGTTATTCAGGGTGGATGTGGCATCCTGCCCAAAGGGAAATCACAACTGACTTATTATGGTGACTGAGCAGCCAGAGGGATAACTGATGATCTACTGTTGATGCTTTTGTTATTCATCTCCTACCTCCCTAAACCTCTATTCGTCTCTCTTTCTTTATCAATTTCAAAAATAAGACCGAAATACTAAGATGGTGATGATCTTGTCTGAGATGGAGAACAATTTGTACAGGAAGACTAGCTGAGAAGAATCGGAGTGAAAGCCAGTCTTAAGCTGGGATCAGACCGCGTGATATTTTTGTCTTTCACAATGGTCACCATGTAAGATTAGACAATCATAGTGCCATAAATTATTTGTGTCTTGGCCGGGAGACTGGCAACAAGACAAGTATGACCCCGACCAATCATATGCTGTCTGTAGCGTCCCAGTCGAAAAAATACCAGTCTGGACTGATGGTCTAATGCTGTTTATTTTTGTTTCCTTTCCTTCATAGACCGACGTAAGAGCTAAACAGAAAATAACAACCGGAAGGCAAAAATAATACGTTAAATTCTGTTAGCTTAACACCAGAAAGTTAACAAAACACAAACAAAATCGAAATTATTTAACAATTAGACAGCAAATACCTTGTTGCCCTTTCGACTGGAGCTAAACTCCCATTACGCTCTCCCCGTTCGTCCGTTTTATTACACCTTGCTTTTCTCCGTGTTGACGTTAAATATCCACATTGCTTTTCGTCGATTTGCTTCTGTGGCTACTGTATTTTTCGAAATAAAAGCCCTTTCGTGTTCACGTGAAACAACAAAATAAAAGCAATGTAATGTAAACTACTAATTAGACACGTTAGCCCCTAGCTAACGGGTCTGACCTTTTAGCCGAGCGGTTAGTGATGTCGCCTTGTGGTGCAGTACACCCCGTATCGAATCCCGCACCGGGCAAGAAAATAACCGGTTGCATTGGTGGCAGTGGTGGGATCCGGAAGTGTACAGATCCTCATAAGTCTCTTCGGAGCGCGGGAAGAACAAGCGCGAGGGCGCGCTTCCGGGGAGGGTGACGACTGTAAACTACTAATTAGACACGTTAGTCCCTAGTTAACGGGTCTGACCCTTTAGCGGAGCGGTTAGTGATGTCGCCTTGTGGTGCAATACAACCCGTATCGAATCCCGCACCGGGCAAGAAAATAACCGGTTACAATAACAAATACATTACAAATGCAAACTTTACACACATGAACCACACTGCATTTGAGGTCACTTACACTGCCTTTCATGATCTTGCGCAAGTTCATAGGTCGTCGGCAAGGAGGGTCAGGAAATTGTCCAATCATGGCTCCAGAAACGCTACGTGTAATGCTGGCAGTCTTGCAGACGCTGTTGCGGTGAGTAATACTGGGGAACGATAACCTAGCATAGCTTAACCAACTACTCACCAGGTTGCAAAGAGCCCCCGCTATATCTCGCGCTATATCTCACCAACATTTAGCCTATCTTTTTTGACTCTGTCATGGTACTCCCTCTAGGAAATGTCAAAAAGACAGGGGTAACTCCCGCCATTTCGCTGCTCTCTAACTCTTTCGTTATCGTTCTGTCATCTCTTTTTCCCCTTGCTCACTCACTGACTAGCTTCGCTGGTCGCTTATCAAATTTGCGAATACCCGGAAGATGTTGGGATATTGTCCCGCCCACAACTCAACAAAATATGACTGGCTAAGACAACTGTCAAAATCAAATTCATGCCCACACTGACTTGAATTACACAGGCATTCGGTTACAGCTACCGAAAGTCCCGGCACGGGGGAGCCGCTGATTCACCCAGATACCATCGGAAGAAAAATTGTTATTGGTCCATTTCCCATTCAATTATATTAACCCACTGTTGCCAAGTCATATTAGTCCAAGTTTATAACAATGATCTAGAGATCATTACTATTATTTCAGAAAATAAAGATAATTAAAAAATATATTTATTAGGAGTACAATTCTTGCAATATTTTTTCTTGGGTATTCACTCAATACCTTGAAGGTCCAGAGGGTTCCCCTCTGGGTATTGTTGCCACTCCTCAATGAACCTTTCCTCTGTTTTGTGGTTCCACCTGACAGCAGCAATAGAAGCATCGCTTTCTCCATGCCATGTTTACATAAGGGCACCAGAGAGCACTCTGTCATCCTATTGGTCAATGTCAAGGAACACGTCATAAGAGATGTCAGACTAGGCAGGAAAATACAGGTAAATTCGATTTAAGAGCAGACTCAAAAACGGAACTCATTCGTAACCCGGGGACTACCTGTACAAAAGATTCTGACATGCTAGACTTTTCATCGGGGTGTCGTGGGACGTCCCAGATGCCACATCGCTGTTCTTCGATTATGTCATACTACACGGGGTAAAGACGCCTGTTCGTCATTCCCAACCTTCATAATCGGGCCCGACGCTGGAAATTTGTCGGGAATGACATAATCGTGTCAAAATCAGTCTGAATTCCTGTAGTCTGAGCCCGGTATTACACAAGCTCACCAGAAGGGGACAGACAGACCGTTGTCAATTTAAGTGAGACGTGTGTGTGCGTGCTTGCGTGGAACTGGAACTGAATGAGATCATCACTGAACGGTGAAATGTGAAAAAAGCAGTGGCGGCTGGTGCTAACAATTTATTTGGGGGGGGGCAATTTACCTTAGTGCAGCACACCTGACAGCTGATTTAATGTCCACACAGTCACAGAGTTATTAAGAAGGACAATGTAGCCTATAGATTTTATCAGGCAAAATCTATAGGCTACATTGTCCTTCTTAACAAATCTGGAAAAAAGTAATGTGTGTTTGTCCTCCCAGAGCCAAGAGCATCCGGTCTCGAGTGATCTCACCTGTCTCTTCTCTTCACTGGACACCTCTCTTCCTCTCTCTCAAAGGTGATTTTCTTCTCCACTAAGACCATTCTCACTTTACAACACTCACCGTGTCTCTCCCCCAAACCCTCCCCCTTGGTTGGTTTCCTGTATTTTTCCCTCCTGCCATTGTATCACTTTTTCATATCATAATTTAAATATCATCACTCCCACGCCTCCTCTTTGATTTAACACTCCATCTTCCCGTCGAGTCCCTTCCTCCATCCCACCTTCTAGGCCTGTGCGCTATTGAGTGTTACCATGAGCCCCCCCCACACACACACCCAAAATGCCAGGTTTCCTGGGGGACCATTACTGGCTGTGCAGTGTATTTGACTAGCTTTGAAAGGTATATCATCTGGGCTTTCATCGTTACGGAGGGCATGTGCTTGCCCGGGGCGGTCCACTCTCCCCCTAATGCCAAGTGTACATCACATGACTTTTCAAATCTTCTAAAAATCCTGTAAAAGGACAGCAGCTCACATCTAACATTTTAAAATTTAAATTTTAACATTTAAAATTTTAAAAGCCAGTCTGAAGACTGTCTTTAAAAAATCGTTGATAGAGCGCACACTAGGCGATTTAGGAAGGACGGAGAAATATTTTGACAAGACTTTCTTTTTTAAGTCCTCATGCTGTTACAACAATTTGCCATGGCAACGCAGTGTGCTGGGACATTCGTCAGCGTTCGTCAGCACAGCCGGTCCTGAGAAGCAGATTTTCTTTAAACGGGTGAGAAAAGTTTGCCAAACACCTTCACACAATAATGCCCGGCTGCTAGCCAATATGTTACTTTGATTATAAACATGTAAAAGTAGGAGGGCTACGGTGTTCAGAGGCAGTTAGAATAAGTGGAAAGAAGGTGCTCTTTGGACGGAGGGAAAACGTCAAAATACGCCTAATCAAAAAAGTGGATCCAAGGCAATCTTCCAAATAGAATAAAAGCTTTAATAAATGGCTAGTTCATAATACAACAGATTAAAAAGCCTATTATGAACTAGCCATTTATTAAAGCTTTTCATTATATTTGGAAGAGTGCCTTGGATCCACTGTTTTTGATTATTATGTTATTTTGATGTTCAATGTTTAGGCTAATTCACTTCATTGCAAGCTCTGCTATATCACCTATAGCCGCTACAGTACACATTCAACTTGAACAATTGAATGAACATTATTTGAGTTCAAGCCTAACTTTTATCAAGTAGGGCTAATGTTACCCTATCGCCATCTATTACGCCAGGTCATTTGGCTAGTCAGATATGCAGTGGCGTGTTCAGACTTTTTTGAGTGGGGTGGCCCAAGTGGGGCACTGACTTATGCAGGGGTGGCCTGAAAGCGAGGGGTCTGGGGGTCCTACCCCAGGAAATTTTAAGCATCAAACACTTAATTCCCTGCATTCTGGTGAATTTTTATGCACCAATTTGTGCCTTTTCTGCATCAATTTGTTACCGTTTTTGTCTCCACTACTCATATCTACTTTAATTACTAACATTACAATTCCTGTGTTTAAAGATAAATAGACCTACCAATCACAACACAACAGAGTGGCACCATTACGGTCTCTCAGGTTTAAGACTGAATTGCGCCTATAGAGAGAGTTCGGATTGCTCCTCAAGGAGTTCAAACTAAGACCCGCCTCTGACTGGGCAGATAGCCAAATATAGGGGTGGCACCTGGGGTGGCCAATCAGATTCCAGGGGTGGCACGTGCCACTCCAGGCCACTACCTGGACATGCCACTGCAGATATGGACGACAAACAACAACTTCTGGTGGTGGCAAAAGAAAAAGAGGAGAGCGTGGACGCAGACTTGGTTAGGAAGAAGGAGACAACTTGGTCTCTCTGTGTTACAGAAGGAGTTGCAGGTGAGAATGACAACTAGTCTACCCGCTAGCAATAGGTAGGAAGCCTGTAGCTGATATGCTACTTGTTTTGCATTGCGACATTGAAACACATTTGTGCTAATCTGCATTTTAATAGGTGATTACGACATCGCTGAATGAAAGCACTTTCTAGTGTTACCTCCATGTGTTGTGATGCACTTAAAAGTGGTTCTGATCCGCTCACGAAATTTCAAGAAATTTTAGAATGGTAGAGACAAACAGCAGTTCATCAAAGCTTAATGTTTATGCTCTGTTTACTGGTAATAAATGAATTTAGCCTATACTTAACAACGGTTAAATGAGCATTTTCTCCCTCAAGCAACTATATGAATTCAGTATAATTCAGTATAGCCCACTGTTTTGCACATTTGTCAACAAGAGAATGACATGATGGGGTTTAGGGAACTACTCCGCATGACCTGCGATGAATTTAAATTCCTGCTGGACAAGGTGGCACCCCTGATCACCAAGCAGGACACTAGGTTTCGCAGAGCCATCAGTGCCAGGGATCGTTTGTCTGTGACGCTGAGATTTGTGGCCACAGGTGTGTACCACACTGATGTATACTTTATGTAGTTACATTTAATCACTGCATCAGTTTAAAGAGGCCAACCACTACTGGAGTCTTCTGGTTTGATCCCCAGCACTGACAGGAGGGTGTATTACAGGTACTAGAGCAAAGCGCCCTTCGGGTAGTCTACCTTTTATCCCTGCCTCTCCCCTTACCCCTGACCCTTCAACCGAGACCTCACCTCTTTAATTATAGCTGTGGGATGACCTAGCAACTAGAGGGTGATTCTGGCTAGCTTGCCAGTAGTTTCCGCTCCTGCATCTCTCCTTAGTATGTCCACATAAAGGGAAAGCCTCATCTCCGATGAACATGTGCGTAACTCTAACTCTAATGTTGGTGTTGGGCAGAGGCTCTGATGGAGGCACATTCAAAAGGCCTCGATCCATTACTTTTCTCAAATCAGATTGAGCAAAAAACACCTGCGTCTGAAGCCTTGCCATGACTTCCTACATTAACATAAACTAAATTATAATTAGCGTCCACAACTGCCATCAACAGAACCGAGAACCATGACTTGTAGTTGTAGAACATGCTGCCTGCTGCCTGAGGGTAACTGGGGGTATCATGACTATATCTAATAATTTTCTGTTTAAATTTTCATTTTAGGTGCAACCTTCAAATCAGTGAGGTTTCAGTATAGAATTGGTAGCACAACTCTGTCCAAAATTATCATCACAACATGTGAAGCACTACACCAAGTGATGAAGGAGGAGTTTCTGAAGGTATTAAAACAGTATAGAAACAAAGGAAGCAGTCAAATATACATATTCAATCATGGAATCAGAATAGAGCCTTTACACTGAAATACATTCCAAAATCACCTCAATCAACTACTAAGCTATGTATATGTATGTATATGTGTGTCTGACATTCTTGTGTAAGAAGTTGGGTTGTTGTGAAGCATCTAGTGTGTTGGTGTAGTGTTCTGTGCCTGTCACGTCTCACTCCCAACCTTCATTGCTGGCTAGCAGAAATGCAAACAGGAGAGCCGAGCACTAAGTCTCTCCCTGCCAGTACATAGCTTCTCCAACAGCAAGCCCTATGTAGTGCCTCGTCGTGGCGACACACGGTAAATGGGTACACCTTGGACCCTGGCTCAACTACAAGGGACTCGGAGGTGGTCTGGCCCCTAGACGTGTGGTACACAGGCCCACTGGTGTGTAGATATTCCGATACTCACGAACCAGCCCCTAGCTATGGGTTAAATAGTGCCACTGCCTAGTGCCTACCTCGGGGGAAGAATATGCTACGGGAGTATACCCCTACAGAAAATCAACATCTACAGTGTTGTTGTTTTTTTTCTTGCCCTTTTGTATCTGTTTAAGTTGGAGAGTATTGCTGGTGTTGTGTGTGGCTGCCGCTTCTCCCTCTCATAGCCCCTCCTTCCCCTCCACCCCTGTATGTCTGTGTTATATTTATCTGTTGTCTTGTTTCACTGCCGTTTATTGTAAAGCAACTTTGAGTGTTATAAAAGCACTATATAAGTATGATTTATTATTATTATTGTTATTATATGCCGCTTTCTGTTTTTAGACACCAATATCAGCGGCTGCTTGGAGAGCCATAGCCAGGGGACTACCAAAATAAATGGCTGTTTCCCAACTGTTTGGGCGCCATTGACAGGAAACATATCCAACCCCCAGCAAAGTCAGGCAACATGTTCCACAACTACAAGTCACAGTTCTCGGTTCTGTTGATGGCAGTTGTGGACGCTAATTGCAAGTTTGTTTATGTTAGTGTAGGAAGTCAGGGCAGGGCTTCAGAAGCAAGTGCTTTTGCTCAATCTGACTTGAGAAAAGCAATGGATTGAGGCCTTTTGAATGTGCCTGCATCAGAGCCTCTGCCCAACACCAACATTTGAGTTTTGCACGTTCATCAGAGATGAGGCTTTTCCTTTGCGTGCTAACCTAATGAAGCCATACCCGTTCAGGCATCTGGATCATGACCACTGAGTGTACAACTACCCCTTTTCAAGGGTTCGGTGGGTTGTTGAGAATGCCTTGGAGATTATGGCAAATGGGATCAGAGTTTTCGGGTCCACAATTTGTCTCGAACCAAAGAAGGTGGTGATGATAACCTTGGCCTCTGCAAGCATCCATAACTTTGTGAGGGATTGGAGATCAGAGGCATATGCATCACCTACCTTGGCTGACTGCGAAGACGCAGAACACAGGATCATGCCGGGAGCCTGTGGAGAGATGGCTTTGGGGGACTACGGGATATGGCACCAGGAAGAGCATGCAACCCCACGTAGGGTGTCAAACAGCAGCGAAACACATTAAGGGACTATTTTGTCTCTCTCGAAGGTGAAGTTCCGTAGCAGGAGAATCACATCTAGGCTACTTTAAAACCACCCCCAAAAAGCACTAAAAGCTAAGTCAATGGGGAAGGTGGCTCCATCCAAGTGAACAATTAATAGTGAGGGAACGTGGCGCCATCTACAGGATTGTTTTGATTGTATTGATTAGGCCTACAGGCTATTAATTTAATGACTTCAATGCATGTAAAGGCACATTTAGAAACTTGCAATGGTATAACCTTTATATTATCACATAAAATATGTCAAGTCAAGTCAATTTTATTTGTATAGCCCAATATTACAAATTACAAGTTTGCCTCAGTGGGCTTCACAGCAACACAACACCACGTCCTTAGAGCCTCTCCAATATGTGAAAAAAAAGCTAAGACAAGGACTTGGAGAAATTTATTTATGTACTTTTTGCATTTGTAAATGTGCAATAAAAAGCGCCAAAGCTAAGATATCTCAGATTCATTCTTAAAGACTATTATATTAAAAACTACAAAAACAGATTGTAATGTATCAAAACAATTAAAGCAACAACATAAAATGGAACAGGCATTTAACAGTTAATACTAATAAATAAATAAATAAAATTCACCATCTTATGCAAACATGGGTTGGTTGTACAGAACATTGTGTGTGTGTGTGTATATATATATATATATACACTACCGTTCAAAAGTTTGGGATCACCCAAACAATTTTGTGTTTTCCATGAAAAGTCACACTTATTCACCACCATATGTTGTGAAATGAATAGAAAATAGAGTCAAGACATTGACAAGGTTAGAAATAATGATTTGTATTTGAAATAAGATTTTTTTTACATCAAACTTTGCTTTCGTCAAAGAATCCTCCATTTGCAGCAATTACAGCATTGCAGACCTTTGGCATTCTAGCCGTTAATTTGTTGAGGTAATCTGGAGAAATTGCACCCCACGCTTCCAGAAGCAGCTCCCACAAGTTGGATTGGTTGGATGGGCACTTCTTTGAGCAGATTGAGTTTCTGGAGCATCACATTTGTGGGGTCAATTAAACGCTCAAAATGGCCAGAAAAAGAGAACTTTCATCTGAAACTCAACAGTCTATTCTTGTTCTTAGAAATGAAGGCTATTCCATGCGAGAAATTGCTAAGAAATTGAAGATTTCCTACACCGGTGTGTACTACTCCCTTCAGAGGACAGCACAAACAGGCTCTAACCAGAGTAGAAAAAGAAGTGGGAGGCCGCGTTGCACAACTGAGCAAGAAGATAAGTACATTAGAGTCTCTAGTTTGAGAAACAGACGCCTCACAGGTCCCCAACTGGCATCTTCATTAAATAGTACCTGTTAGAGCCTGTTTGTGCTGTCCTCTGAAGGGAGTAGTACACACCGGTGTAGGAAATCTTCAATTTCTTAGCAATTTCTCGCATGGAATAGCCTTCATTTCTAAGAACAAGAATAGACTGTCGAGTTTCAGATGAAAGTTCTCTTTTTCTGGCCATTTTGAGCGTTTAATTGACCCCACAAATGTGATGCTCCAGAAACTCAATCTGCTCAAAGAAGTGCCCATCCAACCAATCCAACTTGTGGGAGCTGCTTCTGGAAGCGTGGGGTGCAATTTCTCCAGATTACCTCAACAAATTAACAGCTAGAATGCCAAAGGTCTGCAATGCTGTAATTGCTGCAAATGGAGGATTCTTTGACGAAAGCAAAGTTTGATGTAAAAAAAATCTTATTTCAAATACAAATCATTATTTCTAGCCTTGTCAATGTCTTGACTCTATTTTCTATTCATTTCACAACATATGGTGGTGAATAAGTGTGACTTTTCATGGAAAACACGAAATTGTTTGGGTGATCCCAAACTTTTGAACGGTAGTGTATATATATATATATATATATATATATATATATATATATATATATATATATATATATACACACACACATACATACACACACACGCACGCACACACGCACACACACACACACACACAAAATCAATGTCAACTAGGACAGGACAACATCAACAAAGTATGAGTGAGTGCATGTGTTTGTGTAAGAGTTATGTAAGCATTATCATTCATCATGTAGCATTTGAGTATAACTGAGTGGACGTTCAGGCTACACACAAGGTAGCTACTGTTGGTGGCGGTACAATGGGTATGGTGCATATGTGGATGTGGACAGTGTTGTATAGGTAGGTGGTGCCGCGGTGTTCCTTAGGTCTGCCTCTAATGTATCATAGATCAGATTCATTATGGGTTTTTTTTCCAGCTTCGCCAATGTCACAGGATCTTTTATAGCTCTAAGTTCGGATGCCACCTGTTGACCAAACGTAGCTGCAGAATCATGAGGCTGGCTCAACCATGAGTTTACAATGGCAGACATCTGCTTCAGATAAGCCATCTTCTGGAACTCAATGGTGGACTCCATTGCCTTACACTTCAGAGGCCTGAAGAAAGCAAGAGTTAGAACTCCTGTGTATATGTACTTACACTACTACTACTACTACTACTACTACTACTACCAAACTGCAATACTTACAACATCACAATACATACAAAATCAGCAAATAACTGTCATTGTACTGTAATATCGTATCATGTCACTGCCAATTCCCGTGCCTAACTACTACTGCTACTACCTTTTTGCTGCAGTGGTCTCTCTTCTAGTGGAGGGAATGGTAGCAGAGTCAGTATCTTCTACATCAAGAGTTGAGACGGACATCTCTGATGTCTCATCGTCCACATCATCTTCGCTGTCTGGGGAATGTGGTGCCACTGTGTCCTCCAGCTGATCTCTGTCCTCTTCAAGCGACAGCGTAAAAACGAGAATGTATCAATTGTCTTATGTGCATTACTCATTATGTTCATTACTTACACCAATGGCATAGATAGACTATAATATGATTAGGGATGTGAAAAACAAACTAGCTCTCCTTTTTTGTAAGCTAGAGAAATCTAATCTCTTTTCTGTGGCGAGCACAGGGATTTTTTCTAAAGGTGTATGATTCTAAGAGAGGCTATTGAAAAGACGTATGACCAACCGGGATTTGCGAAGCTACAACCCTATCTAAAACAACCGCACAGTACCCCAGAGTAAGCTACAAGACTGTACCCCAAACCCAACTTAAACCCCTGTGCCTCAAATGGCTGCTTGTAGGATTCCAAGTGTGGGGTGATACTTACAATCAGGTTAGTCTCACATGGACGAAGGACCATGAACCTGCGTAGGAAGTCCATATGTTTCACCAGCCAGCATTGTTTTGAGGTCAGTGGTTTGTCACCACTCCCACTTGGCCTGGGTTTTATCACTCTTGAAAACTGAGTTCTAAGACACTCAGCCCTGGTCTTGACTTCTGCAACTGAAATTAAAATGGTACATATGTAAATTATTTTGGCATGTGCAGTGGCTTGCAAAAGTATTCATACCCCTTGAACTTTTCCACATTTTGTCACGTTATGACCACAAACATAAATATATTCTATTGGAATTTTATGTGAAAGACCAACACAAAGTGGCACACAATTGTGAAGTACAAAGAAAATTATACATGATTTAAAAAAATTTTTTACAAATAAAAAACTGAAAAGTGTGGTGTGCAAAAATATTCTGCCCACCTGAGTCAATACTTTGTGGAACCGCCTTTTGCTGCAATTACAGCTGCAAATCTTTTGGGGTATGTCTCTACCAGCTTTGCACATCTAGACTGAAATTTTTGCCCATTCTTCTTTGCAAAACAGCTCAAGCTCAGTCAGATTAGATGGAGAGCGTTTGTGAACAGCAGTTTTCAGATCTTGCCACAGATTCTCAATTGGATTTAGGTCTGGACTTTGACTGGGCCATTCTAACACATGAAAATGTTTTGTTTTAAACCATTCCATTGTAGCCCTGGCTTTATGTTTAGGGTCGTTGTCCTGCTGGAAGGTCAACCTCCACCTCAGTCTCAAGTCTTTTGCAGACTCCAACAGGTTTTCTTCCAAGATTGCCCTGTATTTGGCTCCATCCATCTTCACATCAACTCTGACCATCTTCCCTGTCCCTGCTGAAGAGAAGCACCCCCAGAGCATGATGCTGCCTCCACCATGTTTGGCAGTGGGGATGGTGTGTTCAGAGTGATGTGCAGTGTTAGTTTTCCGCCACACATAGCGTTTTGCATTTAGGCCAAAAAGTTCAATTTTGGTCTCATCTGACCAGAGCACCTTCTTCCACATGTTTTCTGTGTCCCCCATATGGCTTCTGGAAAACTGCAGACGGGACTTCTTATGGTTTTCTTTTAACAATGGCTTTCTTCATGCCACTCTTCCATAAAGGCCAGATTTGTGCAGTGCACGACCAATAGTTGTCCTGTGGACAGATTCCCCCACCTGAGCTGTGGATCTCTGCAGTTCGTCCAGAGTCACCATGGGCCTCTTGGCTGCATCTCTGATCAGTGCTCTCCTTGTTCGGCCTGTAAGTTTAGGTGGACGGCCGTGTCTTGGTAGGTTTGCAGTTGTGCCATATTCTCTCCATTTCCGGATGATGGATTGAACAGTGCTCCGTGAGATGTTCAAAGCTTGGGAAATCTTTTTATAGCCTAACCCTGCTTTAAACTTCTCCACAACTTTATCCCTGACCTGTCTGGTGTGTTCCTTGGACTTCATGATGCTGTTTGCTCCCCAATATTCTCTTAACAAACCTCTGAGGCCGTCACAGAACAGCTGTATTTGTACTGAGATTGGATTACACACAGGTTGACTCTATTTAGTCATTAGGTCAACATTCGATCATTCAGCAATCATCAGGCAACTTCTGAAGGCAATTGGTTGCACTCAGAGAAAAGGGGGCTGAAGACTTTTGCACAATGCACTTTTCAGTTTTTTATTTGTAAATTTTTTTTTAAATCATGTATAATTTTCTTTGTACTTCACAATTGTGTGCCACTTTGTGTTGGTCTTTCACATGAAATTCCAATAAGATATATTTATGTTTGTGGTCGTAACGTGACAAAATGTGGAAAAGTTCAAGGGGTATGAATACTTTTGCAAGCCACTGTATATCAATAATACAGACATTGTTTCTTTTGAGACAGACCAAAATGACTACCCATGCCCCTGTGATTTTGTAGGTAAATGTAGGGAAATGCATAGCTCGCTACTTCAGAAAAGGGGTACGCTATGAAGTGTACCTCCTTTGCTTATCTTTCTCACTCACTCACAGACAGACAGACAGACAGACAGACAGACAGAGACACACACACAGGCTAAACTGTGAAGATATACACTACCGTTCAAAAGTTTGGGATCACCCAAACAATTTTGTGTTTTCCATGAAAAGTCACACTTATTCACCACCATATGTTGTGAAATGAATAGAAAATAGAGTCAAGACATTGACAAGGTTAGAAATAATGATTTGTATTTGAAATAAGATTTTTTTTACATCAAACTTTGCTTTCATCAAAGAATCCTCCATTTGCAGCAATTACAGCATTGCAGACCTTTGGCATTCTAGCTGTTAATTTGTTGAGGTAATCTGGAGAAATTGCACCCCACGCTTCCAGAAGCAGCTCCCACAAGTTGGATTGGTTGGATGGGCACTTCTTTGAGCAGATTGAGTTTCTGGAGCATCACATTTGTGGGGTCAATTAAACGCTCAAAATGGCCAGAAAAAGAGAACTTTCATCTGAAACTCAACAGTCTATTCTTGTTCTTAGAAATGAAGGCTATTCCATGCGAGAAATTGCTAAGAAATTGAAGATTTCCTACACCGGTGTGTACTACTCCCTTCAGAGGACAGCACAAACAGGCTCTAACCAGAGTAGAAAAAGAAGTGGGAGGCCGCGTTGCACAACTGAGCAAGAAGATAAGTACATTAGAGTCTCTAGTTTGAGAAACAGACGCCTCACAGGTCCCCAACTGGCATCTTCATTAAATAGTACCTGTTAGAGCCTGTTTGTGCTGTCCTCTGAAGGGAGCAGTACACACCGGTGTAGGAAATCTTCAATTTCTTAGCAATTTCTCGCATGGAATAGCCTTCATTTCTAAGAACAAGAATAGACTGTCGAGTTTCAGATGAAAGTTCTCTTTTTCTGGCCATTTTGAGCGTTTAATTGACCCCACAAATGTGATGCTCCAGAAACTCAATCTGCTCAAAGAAGTGCCCATCCAACCAATCCAACTTGTGGGAGCTGCTTCTGGAAGCGTGGGGTGCAATTTCTCCAGATTACCTCAACAAATTAACAGCTAGAATGCCAAAGGTCTGCAATGCTGTAATTGCTGCAAATGGAGGATTCTTTGACGAAAGCAAAGTTTGATGTAAAAAAAAATCTTATTTCAAATACAAATCATTATTTCTAACCTTGTCAATGTCTTGACTCTATTTTCTATTCATTTCACAACATATGGTGGTGAATAAGTGTGACTTTTCATGGAAAACACGAAATTGTTTGGGTGATCCCAAACTTTTGAACGGTAGTGTAGGTACTATATCTAAATTGCCTTGGCTATAGTTAACGTTACACTGTCAGAGAAATTTAACAACAGAACTGATATGAAGTTAGAAAGCTCATTATTCTATCTTATGTCAGAATACAAAACTACATCTTTTTGAGGCAGTGTAGCAAATGTACCGGTAGCCTCGAAGATGTCTTTACAGCTAACGTTACCATAGTCAGGGCTATTAGACTGATTTCCTACATTAAATGCACTTATTGTAAGTCGCTTTGGATAAAAGCGGCGGCTAAATGACTGTAATGTAATGTAATATTAGACTTACTGATAGTTATTGCTTGGGTAAGCTAGCTAGCTAGTTACCTTTCTCTAAATGGAAACAACATAATGTTAGTTAAGCTAGCTAATCCCCCCATAATCTACACATTCGTGTTGTATGAGCTAGCTATCGATGACGTTAGGCGAAGATGTAAAAATAGTTTGCTAGCTAACATTACCTAACGTTAGTTTGAAATAGTTTTAACTCACCAGGTAGTTGAAGGGCATCAGTGATCTCGCACAACCTTTTATGGTTCTCCTCTCTGTCGCGGTAAACATCTCCCGCGACGTGAACAAGGCAGTCATGTTGCTGCCACAGCTCCAACATCTCTTCTTGTTGTCTCGTCCACTCCTTCCCCGCCATGTTTTTGGTTGTTTATTCTTCTTGCTCGGGTTTAACGGCGGTTGGCATTTGGTTTTATTGTAAACTCATTCATTGGCAAGTTGGTAATCCACGCGAACAGTTGCGTCACTGCATGTCCGACAGACCCCCGACAAAATCAAACCATTTTGAAATGATCCGGTAGGTCGCCGACAATTTCCAGACTGGAGTGGGACAGAAAAATCTCGTCTCTGACCATCTCACATTACAGACTGTTATAACTGACAGACTTGGGATTTTGCGATGATTTTTTTCAAGATTATTCTGCGACTGTAAAATTGGTCGGAGTTCCGTCAGGGTTTCTTAAAATCGGGGCAAAAGTCGGCTGGTGTACACTAGTCTGAAGCACCCACACACACACACACACACGCACACACACACACACGTTGGTATTATATTTCAGCTCTATAGTGTCTATGTTAGGTAACAGTTTGGCTCTCCCACACAAGATCAATGCCCAAAAGCATGTGTGTGCATGTGGTGTGTGTGCACAGGGAACACAAGTACAATACATTAAAACAACACAGCATGTAGGATAAATAAACTAAAACATGGTCAGTCAAACTAATAACTGATGAACACATCCTCTCAATCCATCTTTCTCGATCTCGTTCACATACATGTACACTCACATGCAGAAACAAAAAAGCACGCTCTCATAGCGTTCCCTTCATCCACCCCCCCCACACACATACTTGCTTTCTCGCTCTCTCTCACACACACACACACACACACACTTGCTTTCTCGCTCTCTCTCTCTCACACACACACTCGCTTTCTCTCTCTCTCTCTCTCACACACACACTCGCTCTCTCTCTCTCACACACACACTCGCTTTCTCGCTCTCTCTCTCTCACACACACACTCGCTTTCTCGCTCTCTCTCTCTCACACACACACTCGCTTTCTCGCTCTCTCTCTCTCACACACACACTCGCTTTCTCTCTCTCTCACACACACACACTCGCTTTCTCTCTCTCTCTTATACACACACACTCGCTTTCTCCCTCTCACACACACACACACACACACACACACACTCGCTTTGTCACACACTCACTCGCTTTCTCCCTCTCTCTCTCTCTCTCTCTCTCTCTCTCACACACACTCACTCGCTTTCTCTCCTCTCTCGCTCTCTCACACACACACAAACACACACACACTCGCTTTCTCTCCTCTGTCACACACACTCATTCACTTTCTCTCCTCTCTCTCTCCTCTCTCACACACACTCGCTTTCTCTCACTCTCTCTCTATCACTCACACACACACACACACACACACACACACACACACACACACACGCTAGCGGCTAATTGAGTGGATTTCAGTTTTCACCCCCTCAAACTGCTACAGTGAAAACCCTTGAACAAATTTGTCTTCCTTTTAGGCAAAGCTTCCTGCAATCTCTTAACCCCCCCCCCCCACATACCTCTCCTGTCCTGTTCTCTCTCCCTGTCTACAGCGTTTACACTAGCTGGCCTTGCCTGTCACAAAGGCCCTGATGGTGATGTAGAGGATGCACATGAGTGTGCAGAGGCTGAATTTTTGCATGTTTGAGTGCGTGTGTGTGTGTTCCCTCTACCTCCCTCCCCCATGCTGCTGTTTGCTTTAATTTGCCTCGCCAGTCGCAGCCCTGAGCTTAGTTTATTTTGATAAATTGAAGGGGAAGCCCCGCTAATAAATCAGGGCCCGTGATGAAGAAAAGCCTTAAATAGGATATTAAGATTTATATCAGTGACTCCGGTAGTACGCTGACAAGCACACAATCGCTCCCTCCTGTCCCTCTCTCGTTTTTCACCATGCTCTCTCTCTCTCCCCCTCTCTTCCTCTCTCTCTCAAGCCAATTTGGCCCTGCTCTTTTCATGGCAACCAAACCCAGTATTTCTTATCTCTACCATGTAAGAGAGGAGGAGAGGTGAGGAGCAAAGTGAGAAGAGGGGCAGACAGGTGGGTGAGAGAGGGGGACGAATGGAAGAGCAGAGGGTGCTCTTTGCTGCAGTGTTTGTGTTATTGGCTCGGTGGCAGAGTGTGAATGCTCCACGCAGAGCTTCATTACTGGAGCGTGGGGGCTATCTGGGTGACAGGATACAAGATTGGAGGGGAGCGTCTGTGACTATGTGTGCATGTGTGCGTGCGTGTGTGCATGCACATCTGTGTGTATGCATACGCCTGTGTGTGTGTGTGCAGCCACATCTTGATGTGTGCTCTGAATCTGTAGGAAGACAAAAGACTGAATTTTCATGCTAAGAGTGTCTGAGTGTATATATGTGTGCACGTGCGTGTGTGTGTGTGTGTGTGTGTGTGTGTGTGTGTGTGCCTGTCTACGATCTGTGGAGTGAACACACACACACAGACAGACCAATCTATTTACTCTAGAGGCGAGGCTCTAAACCCAGGTACAGAGCCCCTTATAGAATAATTGCTTTTTCATCCCCTGCAGCACATTACTATTTTGTACCAAACCATTTCTACACAAGAATTGAAATCTATTTGTGTGTATGTGTGTGTATCTGTATGCAATAAACAATTGTGTGTGTATGTGTGCATGCACGTGTGTGTGTGTATCTATGCAATAAACAAGAGTGTGTGTGCATGCAAGCATGTGTGCACGTATCTGTATGCAATAAACAAGTGTGTGTGTGTGAGCATGTGTGTTGCATACATGTATGCAATTGCATGTTGCAATAAAGAAGTGTGTGTGTATGTGTGTGTGTGTTTTAATATGCCCATATCAACTCCGTAAATGATGCAGCTACAGAAGTCAGTGAGCACAATCGTGAGTAATTACCAATTCTGCATTCGGTCATTATTCTGTTGAGTCTCACAGAAAGCAGCTCCAGTATCTGGTCTATTAGACTGTTGAGTAATGCTTTTAACTTTGTTCCCATAATTAAACCAAGTGTACATGGGAACACTCAAAGGCTGGCATTGCGTAATGATCACAATTAAGGGTGGCACACAAAGCTGTTGGCTGCTTACAGATTCGCCGGGCGTGACGCAATGGCAATTAATTGAAAATGCAAATACATAAGTTGATGAATGAGGAGAATGCTGGGTCGACGCCGCGTGAAAAGACAACCCGCCACACTTGACAGGGCTGGGGGTGAGGCAGGATGCATCTTGTATTCCTTTGGCGAGAAAATCAAACCAATTGGATATGAAACATGGCCCCGCCGCTGGGGAGGAGAGCGTGCTGTTAGCTGAGACAGTGTGATACTGCAGACCTCAGGCACAGAAACAATGAGATGCTGATTAGACAACAGCGGGCTCCTGAAGAAACTCGCTGCTCTCAGGAGTATTTGTAGCTCAGGAAGAAAAAAAAGTACAAGAATAGGAAGAAGAAAAAGAAGAAGAAATTGGCCTTCAAATCCATCTCTCTAAATTTCACCGTTAAATGTACCAGGTTTTTGTAGCAGTATTAGTTTCTCCTGTGGCCATTTGTTTTTTCGCAATAGTGCTGAGTATTTGTGAAACATACGTGCATACAAGAGCACAGACATGCAAACACAGTCAGACCAATGAGACGGTCAGACAAAGACAAACACACTGACATAGTCATGCATGTACACACACACATGCATGTACACACACACATGCATGCACACACACACACACACACACACACACACACACACACACACACACACACACACACACAGGTACAGTGAGCTGCAATCAATGTTTGGTTGTCTTGACAACCCTCGATGAGAAATGCTTTGGACCCTGACAAGGGACTGGGGATATTGGATTATGAAGCAGTGGAAGAGAAAGCCATTGAGGAACTCTACAAACTGTCACTCAATAAAACAAGCCAGCACTCACATGTTACTGGGCACGTGTCCAAGCACCAACAGGAAGTTTGCGTCATCTTTCATTAGTGCTAAGTTAACACCATTTTATTTCACAGAATTCAAAATATCGTAGTCCCCCCCCCTTTTTATTTTCTCCCCCAATTGTACCTGTCCAATTACCCCACTCTTCCGAGCCGTCCCGGTCACTGTTCCACCCCCTCTGCCGATCCGGGGAGGGCTGCAGACTACCACATGCCTACTCCGATACACGTGGAGTCGCCAGCTTCTTCTTTTCACCTGACAGGGTGGAGTTTCGCCAGGAGGACGTAGCGCGTGGGAGTGTAACGGGTAAACTGTGCTCACGTGTTGGGGTGTTGCATTTTGTGTGCTGGTATAAGCTGAAGGGAACGTGTACCCACCTCACAGCTTTTCACCCCTTTTTCTCTAGCTAGGAGACAGAACTGATAGAATAGTGAACTGGAAAAATAACATATCCATTTAGACTTAACCCAGCAATTAGTTTCCAGGAAGAAGAAAAAAAAACGAAAAAGAATCTCCATTGTGCCTCTAAACACTTCCATACAGTATAAACTCAAATCAATAAATGCACTCTGTTCTCACACCGGTGGAGTTTCTTTTACGTGTCCCGGGACAATAAAATAACCTTATTCATATGTCCAGTATGAAATGCCTTGCTAAACTGCTTTGCTCTGCTGTTGAGAAGAAAGGTGAATGTCACCCTAACGCCCTGATTACCCCTGAAAGCCAGAATTTGAATGTTACATCAAACCCGGGCTGCAACCTCGCTCCATCTGCTCTTCCAGCAATAAAACAAACACTCCACAACAACACACTTCACCGTGGCATCGTACAGCCATCATACTGTAGCGAATTCGGGGGACAACGCAACCACAGGAACTGCCGCGGCCGGGAAGCGAACCCGTATCGCCCGCACCGCAGGAGACATCGCTAACCGCTCGACTAAAGGGTCAGATTCGCGAGCCAGCGGTCAGCGTGTGTTCTTATCCATGCACGTTACAATACATTCCGCTGCACGGTTCGTATAAAGTTCGTAAATTCCCACCCATTTAACCCGTCAGCAGTGTCCGTCCCGCTGGATGAGGAACGCGGGCGCTGCCAAGTGGCAGGGAATTCTCACAGGAGGGAGGCGGGAGAAACGGGAGGGAGAACCATCCAAACTTGCCGAACAGTTTCGCTGATGATGCCGCTCCTACTGCAAACACGGTCCGTTCGCCCGGGACACGGCAGCCGCCGTCCGTCTCCTTGTGTCTCGACAGCCTACCCGAACTCGCACAAGTCCGTTTTGCAGCGCCACTAACCTTTTGTTAGTTATCACAATCAAATATCAACTACTCCTCCACACTCAAACTTTCGCCGTCTTCCTTCCTTTCGCCGTCCTCCTTAGTTAGCCGCCATGTTCTTCTTCTTCCCGTAGTAGCAGAAGTCCCGCCCTCTGCCACCGTTCCTCACAGCCACTGATCGGCCGATGAAGTGCCCACCCATCATCAGAGGCGATTCAACCCTCCACAAGCCAGTCAGTGTAGCTCGCCACAGGAGGATCACGCTATTCCCGCCAGCCCCAGCCCCCCCCCCCCCACCCCGAACAGGCGCCCCGACCGACCAGAGGAGGCGCTAGTGCAGCGACCAGGACAAATACCCACATCCGGTGTACTCGCCCTGCTCGGGGTCCTGCGACTACAGATGACATCACTACTTCACGCATTATGATTGGGTAGGGGCTTGGGTAGGCGCTAGCTCAGTTTAGGAACAGCGGGAAACAATAGATTGACGTTAGACGCAGCTCGGGCCTTCGGCCTCGCACCTTTACTGACCAACTCTATGTCAACGTGGATTGTAAAAAAAACACACACAGCTAAATAAGTATAAAGCTAGCTAGCAACATAATCCGTGACGTCATATGTAGTCAAAGGACCACGAGTCGATATTATATGATAGTTAGAAAGCCACTAACTACAGCCAGTATTTTTCAGTAATAGATATGGAAATTTTTACACAAAAAATGTACACAACTTTCTAATTCATTACTCCATCCACTTGCCAATTCCAGTCTCAGATAAATGCAAAATCACCTATGAATATTCTACCAAAAAGTTGCCCATCATTATTCATTGTCTTAATGTTCAAATCATTAGCGCAATCCCAGATGTGAACCCAAGATGCCATGCAAGTTAGAGCTAATGCTAGTTCGTTAAATACCGTTGTGTGCATTTGATCTCTGTTACTTTGAAAAAAGGAAAATATAAAAATGTGTGCATGTGTGTATTGGTGGGTGTGTATGAATGCAGGTGAGCATCTTTATGTCCTGGCTTGCAAGAATGATGTATGACGGATTTCACAGGGACCTCTGTCTCTGTGCTGTTTGTTAATAATCTGCATCAGCTGCTGCTGGTTTGCACTGGTAGTCTATAATGGGGGTCTGGCAAATGAGGTGAATATGGGGGTTAAAAACATGCCCTCTGGTAGATCAAGGTGTGGTGAATTGCGCTGTGGACCAGCTTCCTTGAGTTAGTCTAATTACCGCCTAGTTGGTTTAATTTACTAAATTAGCCTTAGTTATTCTAATTAAAACTGGTGTAGGCTGGAGATGTGAGCAATTTTGACAAAACCCTAACATGTCAGCACGGTGGCCCAGTGGTTAGCACTGTTGCCTCACAGCAAAAAGGTCCTGGGTTCGAACCTCAGGCCATCCCCAGGTCCATTCTGTGTGGAGTTTGCACGTTCTCTCCGTGTCTGCGTGGGTTTCCTCTGGGTGCTCCCGTTTCCTCCCACCATCAAAAAGGCATGCACGTTAGGGTTAATATTCCTGCCTGTGCCCCTGAGCAAGGCAATGGAAAGAAGAACTGGAGTTGGTCCCCGGGTGCTGTAGCTGCCTACTGCTCCTATACAATAGGATGGTTAAATGCAGAGTGAATTTCATTGTATGTATGTACACATGACAAATAAAGTGTATTTTATATACTATATACAGTGCATCCGGAAAGTATTCACACCCCTTCACTTTCCCCACATTTTGTTATGTTACAGCCTTATTCCAAAATTGATTAAATTCCTTTTTTTCTCATCAATCTACACACAATACCCCATAATGACAAAGGGAAAAAGGTTTTGTAGAAATTTTTGCAAATTTATTAAAAATAAAAAACTGAAATATTGCATGTACATAAGTATTCACACCCTTTGCTATGACACTCAAAATTGAGCTCAGGTTCATCCTGTGTCCACTGATCATCCTTGAGATGTTTCTACCTCTTGATTGGAGTCCACCTGTAGTAAATTCAATTGAATGGACATGATTTGGAAAGGCACACACCTGTCTGTATAAGGTCCCACTGTTGACAGTGCATGTCAGAGCAGAAACCAAGCCATGAAGTCAAAGGAATTGTCTGTGGACCTCCGAGACAGGATTGTATCGAGGCACAGATCTGGGGAAGGGTACAAAAAAATTTCTACAGCTTTGAACATCCCGAAGAGCACAGTGGTCTCCATCATTCATAAACGGAAGAAGTTTGGATCCACCAGGACTCTTCCTAGAGCTGGCCGCCCAGCCAAACTGAGCAATAGGGGGAGAAGGGCCTTGGTGAAGGAGTTGACCAAGAACCCGATGGTCACTCCGACAGAGCTCCAGTGTTCCTCTGTGGAGATGGGAAAACCTTCCAGAAGGACAACCATCTCTGCAGCACTCCACCAATCAGGCCTTTATGGTAGAGTGGCCAGACGGAAGCCTCTGCTCAGTAAAAGGCACATGACAGCCCGCTTGGAGTTTACCAGAAAGCACCTAAAGGACTCCCAGACCATGAGAAACAAGATTCTCTGGTCTGATGAAACCAAGATTGAACTCTATGGCCTGAATGCCAAACGTCACGTCTGGAGGAAACCAGGTACCTCTTATCACCTTGCTAATACCATCCCTACAGTGAAGCATGGTGGTGGCAGCATCATGCTGTGGGGATGTTCTTCAGCGGCAGGAACTGGGAGACTAGTCAGGATTGAGGGAAAGATGAATGGAGCAAAGTACAGAGAGATCCGTGGTGAAAACCTGCTCCAGAGCACTGAGGACCTCAGACTGGGGCGAAGGTTCACCTTTCAACACGACAATGACCCTAAGCACACAGCCAAGACAACAAAGGAGTGGCTTCGGGACAAGTCTGTGAATGTCCTTGAGTGGCCCAGCCAGAGCCCAGACTTGAACCCCATTGACCATCTCTGGAAAGACCTGAAAATAGCTGTGCAGCGATGCTCCCCATCTAACCTTACAGAGCTCGAGAGGATCTGCAGAGAAGAATGGGAGAAATACCCCAAATATAGGTGTGCCAAGCTTGTAGCTTGATACCCAAGAAGACTTGAGGCTGTAATTGCTGCTAAGGGTGCCTCAACCGAGTACTGAGTAAAGGGTGTGAATACTTACTATGTACATGCAATATTTTAGTTTTTTATTTTTAATAAATGTGCAAAAATTTCTACAAAACCTTTTTCGCTTTGTCATTATGGGGTATTGTATGTAGATTGATGAGAAAAAAAGGAATTTAATCCATTTTGGAATAAGGCTGTAACATAACAAAATGTGGGGAAAGTGAAGGGGTGTGGATACTTTCCGGATGCACTGTATATAAAAAAAATCCATTTCCTCCCTCACTCTGCTCCATCCAACCAGGGGTCAGTTGCACGAATTGTGTGTTGGTTCTTTTTAAGTGTTGTTGTCGCGTAAGTATTCATTAAGTCAGGATTTATACCACACTAAATAAAAATCAGGTTGCACCACTCCTGCTAGTTATTACTAAGAACATAGCTGATGCTAAATTCTTGTAGATGACAACTAGGAGTATTTGCCGTCTGCACCTTGGTGACATTGGAAATGGCCAAGGATGCCTCCACAAGGGGCCAAACACCAGGTTTCAAAACGACACCAAACAACTGATAATTGCCATTCCAAGATCAAACATCCCTCTACAGTCATCTTTAGTCTCGTGAGCAAATCTTTAGGATTGCGGCTTTGAATGCTAATATATTTATTTTAGCTTCAACATTTTTGGTATGGCATGACCATGTTGACTGGATGTGGCAGAGGAAGCCGTTACCAGTCTCCTGTTTAACAGCGTGGGCAGTAGGGATGTGCAGAGAGCCCAGTATTTGTATTTCTATCAATATTTGTTGAGGCCACAAAATTATCAGTATTTTTATTCGAATCAAAGTGGAAATAGGCGTGACAAGCCTGTTTTTGTTTTTATTACACTTCTACACTGTTAAAATAAGTGTTCTTCAATAAACTATTATAATAATTATGAACATGTAAATGTAATATTGGTTTATGGTTTTCATAAACCAAGCAATAAACATGTATAACAATAAACATCACTGAAAAGAAAATCATTTTAAAACTAACGTTCATTTTCTACCCCACAGTCAAACCAATAAACTAAACTCTAAGCTAATAAATGCTCATGTGAACATTGTGAATCCTGCCACAACCCACCCTGATTGGAGGGCGGTGAACACATAGAATTTAACTCTTGTGTTGTTCACACATTCTGTATACTGCCCTTGTCTTAACGGTCATGTATGACCCACCTTCATTAAACCTTTAAATTAAAGCAACTTAATTAAATTTTAAACCCCAAATCTATTTTGCATGAAGAAAAAAAAACCTGTCATTCATCACAAACTTTGTAACTATCTGGGTTTTCCCTCTTCACAGTGCAGAAAGACTGCATTTAATCAGTGGACCCCACTCGTTTTATAGAGTCAAACGTGTCCCACACATGTCTTAGGGTCAAAAGACAATCTTAGTACCCTAGTGGTATACAGCTTTCATGGAAATATGAACAAAAACAATGTTTAACTTTTCTAATGTTGGAGTCACTCTTGGAAAAGTCACCAAATTTCAGGTTGAAAAAATAAAAATATGCAGGTAAGAAGGATATATATAAATGTTTCGACCCCCCCCCCCCACCGACATGTTGTTTTTACCACTTTTATGGGGGGGTCCACATCATAATTGGGAGGGGGGGTCAGACCTCCCCAATCTCCCCCCTTCCCGTAATTCAAAACGTGCTCTCAGCTACTCACTCAAAAATTGAGAATACATATCTGTGTCCCTTTCACAAAGCTGAGGAACCACACAAATGTGAAAGACCAGGAAATGTAAGAGAGACATGCCCCACATCACCAACATTACTCAAATTTAACCTGCGTTCTTCAAGGTCAAGTCTTTTAATTTCTCCCTCCCTTCTTAATTTCTCTGCAGCCAGATTTTTCATTTCAGCTTTCAACAACAGCAGTTTTCTGAGGTGTTCAAAATTCAGTACTCGCTTTTGCTTCACTAGAGCCAGACACACCAAACGTCTCCAACCCAGAACCAACAGCATGCAATAACTTAACTCAACTCACTAGTAAACTAGAGGAGTGCACTCAGTCGAGTGCAGATCTCCAACAGGCGTAGGGAGAGCGGGGTGATTTGAGCCTGTGGGGAAGTTGAGCCACCTCTTGTTTCTAGGCAACCATGGACAAAATTGGTCATGTGACCACACATTTTTGAAGTCATCCATTTTACTCACCGTATGATGGAGAGAGGCCCATGGAAAGGGGTAAAACTGTTTTTTGCTGTTCAAAGTGACCTTTCTTATGTTCAAGGACTTGTGATTCTTGTGTCTGAACAATTACAGACAAGTTTGAAAAAAATCTCACACGTGTTAGTGCTTACGAAGTTACAATATGAGGCTATACTGTTAGCATGACGCTAGCTCTAAACTGCTGGATGATGTTTGGTAAAATGGCGGAGGTGGGGCAATTTGAGCCAAAAGGCCTGGGAGAAGTTAAGCCAGTGGCTCAACTCAACCCCACTTATGATTATTATGAAGGTTTTATTTCACTGTAATTCTACATTGCATTATTACATTTTGTGATTTGACATTTTGAATTTTAGACCAAAAACCATCATGCCACACTTCGATAAACGGAAGACAGACAGGGCTTCAACTCCCCTTGTGGATTTGGAGAGAGCAGTAGGAGGGGTACAGAATGGGAACTCCATACGTCAGGTGGCAAGGGACATTAAGATCAACAGCATGCCTTTAAAGTGATACATGGATTTGAAACAACTAGGACACTAGGAGAAGCGAAAAGAACAGGGTATGAGAGAACAGGACACGCCAATCGTCTTCGATGAACAAATTGAGACAGACCTTGCAGAACATATAAAAAATATAGCTGCAATGTTTCACGGTCTAAGTGCCATGAAATGTCATGAACTGGCATTTGAGTTGGCACGACGAAAAGACATTGATGTCCCTGCAAGCTGGATCAGAGAGGAAAAAGCAGGTTAGTCTGAGTGTGCATTTATAGAAATGGGGAATATTAATAATTATTTCCCCAGGAAATGCCTACCATTACTTTGTGGCTAGCATATAGAGAAGCGCCCACAAAATGATTATGTTTAATGACTATTGTTAAAAATAACTCGAAAAAAGTTCGAAATTGGACATTTATTTAGAGGTTATAGCTTTACCATGTCAAGGCTCAGCATTTTCGGTTTTTATTTTTCAAAGCCATCCAGCATGCCGAATTTCGCCACAAGAGGACACTGTTATATAACCCCACACGAACAGGAACAACTTTTGGATCCGTGGAAACATAAAATCCAGGTGAAAATCAGTTTAAACCGATCTGATCCTTTTAAAAAACCTGGGTATTTTTCGGTGAAAATCGGTAAAAACCGAAAACGCCGAGCCTTGCATGTTATGTAAATCTCAACGTTAACTGCAATGGTTGAATAAAGGACTTTTAAACTTTTAAGCTTTTCTAGGATGTGATTGGTTCAGGAGTTTTAAGGTGCACCACCATCTGTCATGCTGCACTCCTGAAGCAACCTCTTGTGGAAGAGCCATTGCTTTTAATAGGCACAATGTGGGAGAGTTCTTCGATAACCCCACTTCAGTGATGGACAGGTAACATTATGATTGATAAACTAGACCTACCACATTAACTGACTAAATCTGCAACCTCAAACTGCTTTAAGGTTCTCTGATTAACAGCCCTCGTTTTGAATCTCATTTCAGGTATAACTTCCCTCCACACATGCTATATAACATGGATGAAACTGGTGTTACAATGGTGCAGACACCCAAGCAGATTGTAACAGAGATGGGGAAGAAGCAAGTGGGTTCGGTAACATCTGCTGAAAGAGGGGAGCTTGTCACTGTGGCCTGTGCAGTAAATGCTACAGGAAATGCAGCCCCACCCATGTTCATCCTTCCTCGTGTCCGTTTCAAAGACCACTTCATCAAGGGATCACCAGCAAGAGCCATAGGTCATACAACAAAATCTCGATGTATGAATAAAGAAGCCTTTGTCGTGTTCCTGGAGCACTTCATACGTCACTCAAACAGGTGTACTGATCATCCAGTTCTGCTGATTCTTGATAATCATGAATCTCACATGAAATTAACCTTGGTGAATAGGATACATCTTGGAGACCCATATGCTTTAGGCGCAGGTCAGTGGATTAATGACGAGATAAAATGGCCCAGTCTTCAGTGGCCAAATATTCACGAATACCTGATCGACACACCAAGTCTTTATTCCCGGGAGAACTTGAAAGCGTACACATCTCTGGATGCATACAACTGTTACTAGCGGTCATGTCCAGGACATACCATTTCATGATTACAAAGCTGAAATCAAAAGAAAGGTTGTGGATTGGTATTGTGAACAGTGCAAAAAATGAAGTCAAAAATATGTACTGTGAAACAAATCATTTAATGCAGCAATAAATTGGCATCACCTGTAGTTGTATCCTACATTAAAACAATTGAATGTTGAATTAATCCCAATATTTTTTTCATTACCTCGTCTCTGCTGCTGTACCTGCACATAAACGTATGACTAATAAAAACCTTGAACCTTGAAATTTATCTTTGAATCTACATACTGTAAAATGTAGATTATAATTTCATGGATCCTTTATCAAAACATTGACAAGTTATTTTCTAGGGACTATACATTTACAGAGGTTTGTTAATGCTGCATGCACAATCACCAGGTCATCGAAGAGGTCTACCTGTGTGAGTGGAATAACAGTTGTCAGAATTTTGAAATTCTTCCATCTACCCATTACTCTTTCAATGTGTATTCTCCCATTAGACAAACACCTTGATGTTTCCACTTCTTGAGCAGAGAGCTGCTTTTTACCTTTGGTAAAGTGAGGGATTCTAAGGGTAGCACCATGTACGGCAAGCTCATCTCTGATGGTAAAACCACGATCTGCTAGTATCTTATCATTTACTTCTAGAAGATCATAAAATCCAGACTCAGCTGTAAGTTGTTTATCAGAAACATGCCCACCCCAACTTGCAGACAGAAAAGTAATGGCTCCTGCAGGTGACATGCCAACCAAATACTTAACTGTGTTGTGGCTCTTATAATTCGAATATGCTTGGGCTCTGGAGGTTAGATTTGTGGGTCTATTAATAAAAATTTCAGTGCAGTCAATAATGCATTTGCAACACGTGTATTTAGCTTTAAAACATTTTAGAATATTCCTTAATATTGCATGCTTGCTTGGCCACTTCATGAGAAGTTTCAAAACCTGAGACATAACAGGGAGCCAACTTCTCATAATTTTAGAGATGTCACATTTGGTAACATTAAATCTGAATGCAATATCCTTGTTGCTGAGCCCTAAACGGAGTTTCATCAGGATAGCCAATAGATGGTCCTCCAGGGTCAGAGAGCCACGCACAACCTCTACACTGTCTTTAACTGTTTGGAGCAACCACTCAAAAATGACACTGGTCAGACCTGTGAAAAACAGAACCTGTGCTGCTTTGCATTTGATAGAGCTAAAGGAAAACTGTGTTCCTGAGTGTTGCTTTTAGTTGTTCATTCTCGGCTTTGAGTTTGTTGATGTCCACAAGCAGGTTGTCACATTCAGTAGCAAGTTGGCTGTACTTCTGTTTGAGGTAATCATGGAGGGCCTTCAGGGCCATGGCTTCTGAAAAAGAGATGAGATATAAAGATAAATAGAAATTTCACAGTCCTATTTGTCATATCTGGGAAATGGCTACACTCTGGGTGATCATTCAGACTGTGCCAAACAGAATCATGGCCAAATACTTTTTCACAACAAATAGAAAAACAGAACAACCCGATTAATCCTGGTAGCGGCTGTCCTACTGTATAATAGTTAAGATGTTAGACGTTCTTACCAGTGCAAGGACCAGCACCTGGCTCCATTCCGCAATTATTTGGGGAGCGGGAAGCGTGTGTGGATTCTGATGCAGCCTCATCAACAACTTCTGTGGACTGATGTCCATTGTCTAGCTGTCTGTGGGGGGTTTCATCCCTTCTTCTTTTTCTCTCATATCTAACACACACACAAAAGAGCAAGCAGTTGGTACAAAAGTTAATTTACTCAGTTGACCACAGGTTTATCACATCCTCAATTCATGTCAGTGGAAATCACATAGCACGCCTCAACGGGCTTCATGAGATAATGTAGACATAACAGAAAGTATCTGGCCTAACAGATCATTCTGACAAAAATATAGCTTACATTAAATTACTCACCATTTCTTCTCTGCATTTCGAGTCATGCTATGTCGAGTTATGCTGGGTGAGCACAGTGAACAACAAATCACAAGGAAGTGACCATGTTTACCTCTCATGTTTTGCATCGCCTTTGCTGGACTGGGTTGAGTAGGAGAAGACAGGCGGGACAAACTCAGGACTGTCGAAGTCCTCAGATGCCTCTCCTGTACTAATAAAGTGTATTCCAGTGACTTACAGTAACGTTAACACACCAAAACAGGTCATTGGCCTACCATTACTACGTTAACAGTTACTAGCAACACAACTTTAGCAAAATTGAATCAAGGCACGTTAGCTTCTAAGCTAGTTCAGCTCAAACTTGAACATAATTACTCTGTTGCTTGCAAACATTGTTACTTATATATGTACAGGACTCAATAATTGCGTTATTTAACGTTTGTTGTTCTAAGTTAAAATGAGCGATGTAACGTTATGGCTGATTAGCCGAGGCCTAACGTTAACTTACCTGTTATGAAGTGACCACTGCAAATGCGGGCTTAGTTCTTCGCTCCAATCGCTTCTTCTGATTGCTTGCAACCAAAGACGTCTCCGGTTATCCTTAAAAGGGGTGTGAGTTAACGGAATTCGGTAAAAATTGAGCGTTTTGTTTTGTTTGTCAAAACGATTCTAGCAACCGACTGCACAACATGACATGATGACGCCATTCGCTTCCTTACTGCAGCCGACATGCGCAGTAGAACATGAGTGACGTCAGAGTGACATAGCCTGATAATTCCGCTACAATTACATTGGATTGGTGGAGAAGGTTGAGGGCGCTGACATCAGTGCAAGGTTTCTGAGGCGAAGTCGTGGGAGTTTTGTGGATGGAAAGCCCACCTTCACATTCAAAGAGAATGATGAAGGACTCATCCCTAGAGGTGATGTGCTCAAGAAACTACCTAAACCACAAAAACTTGGTGGAACAGACAGAAAGGAGCAGAAGTTCATATTCCCCTGCAGCATTGACAAGTGGGATGTTGACCAGTAGCCCGGTTCTGTGAGGAGAATTGCAGTCGATTTTGTTCTTCATTTTGACCTTGATTCTGTTCTGAAATTTTTAAATAGGCCATGTTTAAGAAAATTGGCCTTTGAAGTTGTTAACTTTATCTTTAAATACAACCTTTAAGAAGTCATTTGGTGCTGAATTTGTCTTGTTTTGATATAGCATGATATGAGGTGGCGGGCAGCATGTTAGCGCAGTGGTTAGCATGGTGACCTCACAGCAAGAAGGTTCTGGGTTTGAGTCCCGAGGTAGTCCAACCTTGGAGGTCATCCCGGATCATACTCTGTGTGAAGTTTGCACGTTCTCCCTGTATCTGCGTGGGTTTCCTCCGGGTGCTCCGGTTTCCTCCCATAGTCCAAAAACATGTAGGTCAGGTGAATCGGCCATACTAAATTGCCCCTAGGTATGAATGTGTATGTCGGCCCTGTCTGATGGCCTGGCGGCCTGGCAAGGGTGTCTCCCCGCCTGCCATCCAATGACTGCTGGGATAGGCTCCAGCATCCCCACGACCCTGAGAGCAGGATAAGCGGTTCGGATAATGGATGGATGGATTATATGAGGTGAAAATGTTCACTTGTACTTCAACATAATCAATGGCACAATTTACCCCCATGTGGCTCAGCTTATCCTCTCCCTAGGCTCAACTTACCCATCATCGGGGGCAAGTTGAGCCAAGAGACCAATTTTCTTTGGAAAGTCACATTTTGAAAACTGTTTATTTTAGATCCAAAGTGATTATTCCCAGGGATGTGCCACATCCTGAGATATATGTGCATATTTTAGTTGGCAATATTACGGTCATGCCCTCACTTTAGAGACACCTCAATTAAAAACTGGCTGAACTCACCCCACTCTCCCTATGTATCTCTCCTTCTCCGGTGTTCCAACTGGGCGACAAAACCTACCAGTAGAAGGGAAGTACACACACATGGACAGAAAGCCAGTGTTTTTCCTGCTATTATAAGATTTTTGCACAGCGCCCAAGTCGATTACACTGGAAATATGTTAAAAAAAAGTTAATATGCAGTGGTCAACCCAATAAAAACGATTTGCCTGTCAGTCTGTGGATGCACAGCCTCCTAGGCAGGCCCTCACACGAAAGGGACCAAAGTCTGACAGGAAATGATGGACATCAGGCTATCATAATTTTAAAGCCCTTACTAAAAGACATGAAATGTGTTTAACCACTTTGGTTTTCATGATATAAAATGAATGAAGGTGAATGACTGCTCTGCTAATTGACTTTCATTCATAAAACAACAGGGACAAAACATAGCTGAGCCATGGGAAATTTTTTATTGTAGCGACTGAGAGGATTTCCAGCTCTGACTGTGATTAATCCTAGTCTTGTAATTGTGTTTTTATGTCGGAGTTTTAACATTGGACACTATGGCACTTCTGCGTGGCGACGAGGTGAATAAGGCGAATTATTTTTGGTTCATCCAGTGTTCCTCCAGTTCTCCTGTACTGAAATCAGTAGTGAGTGTTTTGCTGGCTTGCGTAATATGATCAACTTCTCATTAACTTTCAAGACTCACACCGAAATACATGTTTTGGTTTTGATACCACTGCCCGATCTGACTCAACCATACATGTGAGTCGCGCATGAGCATGGTTGACTCAGATCGGGTAGCGATGAGAGCAATGTTGTCCTGTCCTCTGCATCTTCCTCTGTCACACCAGCCACCTGCATGTCCTCCCTCACCACATCCATAAACCTCCTCTTTGGCCTTCCTCTTTTCCTCTTCCCTGGCAGCTCCATATTCAGCATCCTTCTCCCAATATACCCAGCATCTCTCCTCCACACATGTGCAAGCCATCTCAATCTTGCCTCTCTTGCTTTGTCTCCAAACCGTTCAACCTTAGCTGTCCCTCTAATATAATTGTTCCTAATCCTGCCCTTCTTTGTCATGAAAATCTTAGCATCTTCAACTCTGCCACCTCCAGCTCCGCCTCCTGTCTTTTCATCAGTGCCACTGTCTCCATACCATATAACATAGCTGGTCTCACAACCATCTTGTAAACCTTCCCTTTAACTCTTGCTGGTACCCTTCTGTCACAAATCACTCCTGACACTCTTCTCCACCCACTCCACCCTGCCTGCACTCACTTCTTCACCTCTCTGCTGCATTCCCCGTTATTTTGGACAGTTGACCCCAAGTATTTAAACTCATACGCTTTCTTCACCTCTATTCCTTGCATCCTCACCATTCCACTGTCCTCCCTCTCATTCACGCATATGTATTCCGTCTTGCTCCTACTGACTTTCATTTCTCTTCGCTCCAGTGCATACCTCCACCTCTCCAGGCTCTCCTCAACCTGCACCCTACTCTTGCTACAGATCACAATGTCATCTGCAAACATCATAGTCAATGGAGACTCCTGCCTGATCTCGTCCATCAACCTGTCCATCACCATTGCAAACAAGAAAGGGCTCAGAGCCGATCCTTGATGTAATCCCACCTCCACCTTGAACCCATCTGTCATTCCAACCGCACACCTCACCACTGTCTCACAGCCCTCATACATATCCTGCACCACTCCTACATACTTCTCTGCAACTCCTGACTATACCACACCTCCTCTCTCGGCACCCTGTCATATGCCTTCTCTAAATCCACGAACACACAATGTAACTCCTTCTGGCCTTCTCTATACTTCTCAATCAACATTCTCAAAGCAAACATCGCATCTGTAGTGCTCTTTCGTGGCATGAAAGTAATAATTTCAAGATAATTAACAGAGTTAATTCAATAACCGAATTAATTTGAGTACAGTTAAAGTTATAGTACAGTTTTACCGACAGGGATACAGTAGTGCACGGAAGCTGTTTCCATGGTTACCATGCGTAGCTACGCGCCTGCTGTTTATTCGCAGAGCGCTTGTCTGCCTGTCTATTCATGAGAGAGCGCATCTTGACCCTGCGGATCCAAGCCGGTATGCAGGCGGAGTGTCGCTTACCGCGACCCTTATGAGGAACACCAGCTATATGACACGTTTTTTCCCCAAAAAAAATAATTTCTAAAAAATTTCTAAAAAATAAATATTCATAAAGTCAGTGAATGTTCGCATTCATCCAGGTCATGGTTATCCAAAGGAGTTGAATCAAGTCCAGTTGCACTTGATTCAACTCCTTTGGATAAATAGTCATAAAAAACCACTATTTGTGCTTTGCCGAATACTGTATTCGGATTCGGCTCCACCCCTTAGTGTGCATGGGTTGGGGTTGACACTTTAAAAGTTTACGACTGATCACAATCAGTAACCAGATTTAATATCTTGTGTCTGAAAACCTTAAAGACAGTACAATAACACAAACAATTTCTTATTTGTCAATGACTAATATTGTGTTTTTCATACCTACATACATAACTGCTGTTATGTGTACCAAGAACTGCGAGGGAGTGGTCCGGTCCTCATTAATATTCACGACAAGTACAAGCCAAGGTTGTCAGAAAGACTGAGTGGGGTTTCATAGTTTAATGATTTGATCTGATAGGCTGTATCTGATGACATCATGAGTATCAGGAAAAGATCGGCTGAGAAAAGCTGAACGGGGTGGGGGGGGGGGCTCCTCTTCTAAAGAAAAAAACCCAGAAAAACTAAATCCTACCTTTATGCTTGTATATTTTTCACCAGAAAGAAACAGCACAAAACGCACGATAACTTAATTAATCAGAGATATTAGAAAATGTATGTTTTTAAATTTCAGTCCATCTTTAAGCTACACTACAGCCAGCAAGAGTCCGGTGTTTTGTGACCGATTGGCAGCAATCAAGTGAATCTTCCCTTTGACAGCAACTGAGCTCGCTACACTAACTTGACTGAATCATTTCATAGTAGAAACGCTGCAGGAGAGATCACTGACAACATTTCTCAAGATCCAACTGACTGATGCACCCTCTCTCAATTACACAGCCCACCAATGGTGACATCCTGCAACAGTGGTTTCTACGCTGTGTGCAGCAAGTCAAAGTCACACACTTCCTAAACCCACAGTAACATTCCTCTGATGGCTTTTATATAACACTGGATCCCACTCTGTGTGCGAACTTCACCTTTTCTAGTGCTGCACATGTCCAGATGAACCTTTTAACAACAAACAGGGTGTTCGCTGCAGGGACATGGAGGAACCAGACAAGAGCACTGACGCTCTAAAAAGATGTTTCTGTGTCACTTCTAGCACCAACATGAGTTAGTTCTGGTTCGACAGCAGGCATACAGAGGAATCACCATGTACTTTACGCTCAGTAAAACAAACCAGGACCCACATATCTCTGGACATCTGTATCCAAGTACCCTACTGACAGAAACTCTGATTAACAATTCATTACTGCCAAGTTATTGCCACTTTGTGGGTTACTCACACTATCCCCTGCCAATATTTAAATGTCAAAGCGGTAATCTATTTACATTAGAGACCTTAAAGGGATAGTTCGGATTTTTTGGAGCGGGGTTGTACGTATCCATGCCATAGTCAGTGTATTAGCTACAGTAGCAAGCGGTCGGCGCGTCTGCAGATTGGAGAAGCAGGCAAGGCTGGCAAGGCTGGCAAGGCTGGCAAGGCTGGCAAGCAACGTACTGCTGTGGAGGGGGCAAGAAACAAAACGTGAATTAGCCACCTAAAAAAATGTGCACCTAAAAAAAAGAAGAAAGAATCAATATCAGTTTAAGTGTATGCTATATTTATATTATTTTCGCTGCTATAGTCGCCGTTAGAAAGTCGTTTTTTTTTTTGGCACTACATTTTCTCAACCGTAGAACTTCTCTGTAGTCCTACGCATAAGCGCAGTCTGTTCCGTTCAGTCTCCATCTGCCAAAGTTCTTCTGTGTACTCTGGTTCATAACGCTATCCTCTTGTCTCCCCGCTGAACCGCGTTTCATCGTTATTGTCATAATCACTCGTTTTTATTTTCTTGAGTTTTTTTCTCCCTTCTATAACCCGCTGAAACTCTGACTCACACAGCTGACCGGCGGGCGGCGTAATATAGTGCGCGGCATAGCAGCGCTTATGCGTACAAATACGGAAGTTCTGCGGTTGATAAATATAGTGCAAAAAAACCCCCCAAAAAACAAACAAACCCCAAAAAAACGGATGTCTGATGGCAAGGTAAAGCGGTGAAAATACTCTAAATATAGAATACACTTAAACTGATATATACATATATATATATACATATATATATACATATATATATTTAGGTGCGGCTTTTTTTAGTTGGCTAAAATACGTTTTGCTTGCTGCACAAAGAAAAACAGGTTGATATAAAAAGAGAACATTGTTTTCTGCAGTAAGTCTGACAAAGGTGGGCACACGGAGGCCCGTTAATAAAAGGCACTTGACCTCCCTGCATCCCAGCATCCCTCCCTCAGTCTCTAATCACCTCTACGATTGAGAAAGGTGGGCCCTCTGATATGTTGTGTGTAATACATTCAAACACACACACACACACACACCCGTGTGTCTGGTGACAGACGGAGGGGATGAAGTTGTCAGATCCTTGCGCATGGTGGTGCCGTGGGCCCCTCTTGGCTGGCTGCTGCTCGTTTAACGTGTTAATTAGCCCTGCCTGCTCCTTTTGTACGGTAATTACACTCAGCCCGGGCCAGGACACCAGGACACTCATTAAGGGCCACTGAGCACGGGACGGCAGGCCAGGCAGGTTAGCACGGAGACATATGGACGGGATGACATGTGGAAGGTGGAAAGAAATCCGGCTGGAATACTGAACACACCTGCTATATAGCCATGCCGTAATGCACACTTCTTTTAACCGATACAAGCAGATGGAAAACAGAAACAAATCCAAATGTACAGAAGGCAATTGAATTTGACACAACTGAACATTGCGCTGAAATAGAGAGAGAGAATAAGCGTGGGTCGGTATGACTCCAAAGCTTACATAAAGTGAAGCGCGAAGAATGAGGCGTAAAAATGAGAGAGACACAGACGGATTCAAAGCGAGTCTTATAATAAACATATGGGCGCTGTGTGGTAGAAAGACAAAACGGGGGGAGGAAAGGGAGGTAGAAAGAGAAGAGGGAGGACGGCGGCGTGTGTGAGGTGCCCCTGGGGGACACGGAGGCAGGCTAAGTGCAGAGGTAGTGTATTGTACTTTGGGTATCTCCATTCTAGCCGCTTTCTCCCCCCCCCTCCCCCATTCCCACAAGAAGCAGCCGGTTCATTTGCCCAATGTGTGCCTGACAGGCCAGATTAAGAGCAGTTTGTTTTATAGACGTGGGCTAATTGAGTTGGCTAGATTGCCGTCACTCTGTCCGCTCCCACCGTTGAAGATTACATATTTCCTTTTCATATCGCTGCGCCGCAGCCGTGCGTAGCCATCTATCTCCCTCCCTCCCTTCCTTCCTCCCTTCCCCGGCTTCCCCCTCTGCCTCCGCGTGGAGCGGGCAGAAAGCTTTACTCCATCTAATTAGTGCTCCTCTCCATCACTAGTCACTCCCTCGTTCACTACTATATCTCCACCCGAGAGACCTGGCTTCACCCCCCCCCCCAACTCTCTCTCTCGCTTTTTCCTCTGTCTGACCCCTCCATCTCATTATCTCCTCCTCTCTATCGCTCCTCGTTCTCCTCTTTACACAACCTTCCTCCTTCCCCTTCTCTATCTTTGTCATTATGTCTCTCCCTCTCCTCCTCTTTTTACCACCTTCCTCCTTCCCCTTCTCTATCTTTGTCATTATGTGTCTCTCTCTCTCGCTCCCTCTCCTCCTCTTTTCACCACCTTCCTCCTTCCCCTTCTCTATCTTTGTCATTATCTCTCTTTGTCTCTCTCTCTCTCTCTTCGTCTCTCTGCACCCCCCACCCCTCACACACACCCCGGCACTTCCTCTCCCTTAGTGGTTTCTCTCCCTCTCAATGAGTTAATTAGGCTCATCTTTGGCCCCCTCCTGCCAAAGCCTGTGCCCAGAGGGGCAGCTGCAGCACTCTATTTTTAGAGGACAACAGAGACGGCAAAGAGAAAGAGAGAGAGAAAGCTGAAGGTCATTTCGTACTTTTAGTCTGGGTATGTGGATATCAGTAGCGCACACATGTGTGTGTGTGTGTGTGTGTGTGAGTGTGAGAGAGAGAGAATGAGAGAAAAGCAAAAATATTGTAGATATGTCCTTTTAAATGCCCTCATGCAGACGTAGCTTCACAGTGTATTGAGCTTCAAGAAAAGCACCGAGCCAACCATTTGGAGCAAGCACCACCTCTGATCAAACCAAGCATCAAAGTAGCATCTAAACACCCCCAATTCACTAACCCAGAGAACAATCTTACTGACTAACACGAGCACGTATCATCATCATCATCGGTGGTCACTCGGGGTCGAGTATGACTGTCCTCCCCCCTGGGTCCCTCTGGGTCCTCAGGTGGGCGTAGAGGCCGATCCTGGAGCCGCATAATGGGAGGACGCCTGCGCGTGACAGCTTTTTACGTGGAGTCGCTGATGCACCTGCAGCCACCACACGGTCCTTAGTGGGGGGGGGGGTGGCCAGAGTCCAATGGCAAGGAGAACCAAGACGATTGGGGACCACCCTCTGTTGCAGCCTTCATCCGCCTTCACTGCCGTTGTGACCTGGAGACATCTTCTGCCAGTTCCACCATTGAGGTCTTTGTTGGATCTTTGTTGGATCGCGCTTCATCTGCAACCGCCCCCTTGACCTATACCCGCCTTGGGTGACCCTACCAGGAGCCAAGCTCCGGACGGCATAGCTCTTGGGATCATTGGTACATGCAAGCTTCTCCACCACGACAAGGTGGCGATCCAGGAGAAGAACATGAGCACACACACACACAACTCCACGAGACCACAATCTCATCATGACCAAAGTAAAAGGACACATATGATTTCTTTGCTGACAAATATCAAACCACCAACACTATACTATGATCATACGATTATACGGGTTAAGTAAATCACAACTTGTCATGTTCAAATAGTTTCATGGTTTTGATGGAGCACGGCCAATTTCTAGGAGGACACAGCAAACCATCCAGCGTACCACCAAGGGGCGTTCGGCGTACCACCGGGTGGTATGTGTACCACAGTGCGAGAATCACTGCAGTGCAATCGGCTTCATGCTGGAGCCGCGGGATAATGTGTCATTACAGAGACAGAACAAGCCCTGCCCTCGCCGCTGCTCTACAGAGCATTAAAGCCCCAGAGCTCAATTTCCCGCACAACTCCATCGAAGGTGTAGCACTCACACTGCGGCTGATTCCCAAGGTTTCCATCCATCCAGGAGATTTACACCGTAATGTGCTTCATAAAGTACCCCAAAAAATGACCATGACGCGCCCCCCAGTGAGAGCATGAAGGAAACAGGGAATTCAAACAACCAGACAAGAGGAGAGTGAATTCATACAACTTACATAACATACGACTTTGGTGTATGGCTCACCTGCCGCTCGCCTTATTGCATGAGGAGCTGTTATTCTTTTAAGTTGAATGTGGTTCTTCCAACTTCTGCTTCGTGTTATTGTGATCTTTATTCAAATAAATGCTGCAGATCACCCTCACATACAGGCCGGGAAGCTCTGGGGTATTTTCTTACACTGTACTCCGTCTGGAAAATACACTAAGCAGAGAAGAAGAGAGATGCAAACCTTCAGTAGTTGTATATGCTGCAATAATTTGCTGTGATGGTGATTTTTTTTTTTGCAGTAGTGGGAGGAGTAGCATCAAGGTAATTGGGAGGCGCAGACTGCGCCTGCATGAGCATTTCATTGTAGGCTATTGTATGCGTGTGGTGGGTGTGTAGGTCTTCCCTTCTCCTGGATCGCCACCTTGCCGTGGTGGAGAAGCTTGCATGGACCAATGATCCCAAGAGCTATGCTGTCCGGGGCTTGCCTCCTGGTAGGGTCATCCGAGGTGGATAGGTCAAGGGCGAGGTTCCAGATGAAGGAGGATCCAACAGAGACCTCAACGGCAAAACTAGCGGAAGACAATGCCAGTGAAGGTGGATGAAGGCCGCAACAGAGGGTGGTCTCCAATCGTCCTGGTTCTCCATACCACTGGACTCTGACCACCTCTGCTAAGGACCGTGTGGTGACTGCAGGAGCATCAGGCTCGCCAAGTAAAAAGGTGTCACGCGCAGGCGTCCCCCTGCAAGGATACCCACAAGGACCTAGAAGGAGGACAGTCATACTCGACCCCGAGTGACCGCTGATGATGATGATGATGAGGTCTTCCCATGCTCCTCCAGGTTCAAGTGAAATCCAGCCGAAATACATGTGTCGCTTGATGTTTCATTTCATGACTATAACTGTACGTTACTTTCTTTTCACATTTGTAACAGCTCTATTTTGGTCATGTGCAGCTTTGTCGCCATTAAAGGGAAGCAAACACAATCTTCAACATTATCTTCTCTACAAGTACACATTCTGGAGGGAAAACACCCCATTAGCAGCCATAACCAGTCTGAAACACCGCCGAGACTGTGTCTGGGACAACACTGGCAGACTATAAATGAACGGGGAAATCTCACTTCCCGGTTTGCCAATACCACACTTGTTGCCAAAATTGTGATCATTCTTTTCCCCTTTAAGGACGTTAGGCCAACAATGACACACCACACATGTAGAAAACGTTTTCTACTCTGCCTCCTGTTATAAAACTGACCGAAGCGTCTCCACTCTTCCCGTTTTACCAACATCTCAACAATCAGTGTTAACTAACAGGTCCGCAAGGTGGATACCCCTCATGATAAACACAGACGGCAGAGGCACAGGAGGGGAAGGAGTGTGAGTCAACCCGCCAGGAGTTAATTTACTCCTCTCCTGCTAATAAACAAAGCAATCACTGACAGTTGGAGACACAATTATGAGGCAATTACACAAAATAACAGCTTTTTTCTCTCCACCTTCAACGCTTATTTCACACGGGTGCCCCCACGGATTATGACAAACCCCCCCACCCCCCCCCCCGTGCACCCCCATCACCTCTCCCCGTTTCTTTGATGAAACCCCTCTGACTGAGCACATACATGCCCATATGCACATGCATAACTTGCATAACATATGGGTTCGGGCGGAAAGGAATGTAGATTTATGTATAAGGTTACATTACAGATGCAAAGATGCATGCTCTCTCTCTCTCTCTCTTTTTCCTCACACACACACGCATGCACACACACACACGCATATCCCCCGCCCTTCGTCATCTCCTCTTAATTAGCAGCCAAGCCGTCTCATGGCTACACACTCTTCAATCTCCCTCCTTGTATCCTATTGCTAATTAATAGATTTAAATGCGGGCTCGTAGCAGACTGACACAGAGCACCGGTCCCATCTCTCTCTCTCTCTCTCTCTCTCTCTCTCTCTCTCTCTCTCTCTCTCTCTCTCTCTCTCTCTCTCTCTCTCTCTCTCTCTCTCCCCCGCCTCAAACCCTCTGCTGTCATCCACTCCTCCAATCTTCGCTCTCCTTCCCTCCTCGCCTCCTTTTTAGACACATCTCGACTGTCCTCCGTCGCCATCGCTGACCTGGCTGATCGCCGCTGTCGCGAACCCCGGCGGCCCCCGCGCCACGAGGCGCGCGCTGGCACGGGCAGCCGTTGCTCATTTCACAACACGGTTAACAGCGCGGGCTGCTCCGCGGGGACACATTACGTGAAACATGTGAGCGAGAGCCGCGCTGGATGCGCCTTAAAGCGCGCTGGAGGAGGGGACCCGTTACGGAGCTGCCACACGCCAGGCCAGGGTCAGTTAAATTAATGGAACAAAAGAAGGAGGATGTGCGGTGTTCAGATGCAAGAGCCTTGTCAGCGCCTCACAATTTAACCAACAAGGCGCACGGGAAGGTGTTTTAAGTCGGGGGGGGGGGCTGCCGACTAAAACGAAAAGTATTGTGACGCGCATGCGTGGAAGAACGCGTCGAGAGGCAGAAATGTCTTTTTATTCGCAGCTCCCGCGCCCCATACGCCGCACGACCCCGGAAGTGCTCTTTTATTCACACCGACCAGAACGGCCCAGAACTGACAACAATAGGAGTCCCCCCCCCCCCATCTCACATTGGGCGCCATCAGTCCCAGTCACGGTCCTAGAGTCAGTTAGTCAGGGAACGGTCACCTACTTAGTCTGAGTCGAACCACCAAAACAACAACACAAGAATAACCACAACATGAACACCACATCATTAAAACACAATTTTAAATCTAACATGAACAGTCCCATCAGCCACTGCGCTCCCCCAGCGCAGAACCGCCGACACTCAGAGCGACCGCCTCCCCCCGGTCGCTACGGTATGATGTCATTGTTGTGTTTGTAAGGTGCTGAGTGTTTACTCGCTTTATTATTAAAAATGTACATTCCACACAAGCCTAGCCCACTGCTTAAAATAAAGATGTTTTTTTTATTTGTGCGTTAGGAAAAGTAGGCATACTGTTGGCTCTAAGATGTTACATAGCCACCTGCCACTACTGGGGGGGGGGGGGTCACCCACCACTAGGGGGGGCTGCAGCCCCCAGCCCCCCTCCTACCCGCGCTAATGCCTGCAGTAGCTTATTTTTCCAAACAAAAGACTACATACAGTGTGCCACCAATTTTCAGTTGTTTTTTTTTTAGTGCCTTATACAGAAGAGACAGACGACCACTGCCCCTTACTCTGTTTTATTCTGCCATCAGTCCCATGAGAGATGTCTCAGAAGTGTTGGGAGGATAAAACGACGTCCCATTAGCCTGAGATTGGTGGAGTTGATCCCCAACAATTCTCTTCTGCTACAGACCAGATGAGGGTAGTCTGGGGGTGGTGGGGTGGTGGGGGTTGGTCTCGGGAGGTGCGTGGTCGGGGTTGAGCCTTGCTGCCGGGTCCTGCGATCTGCCCCGGGGGCCCGTCTCACCTCCCGCTCAATTAAAGCTGAGCGTGATGAAGCACTGCGCGGCCGCAGAGCCGCCTGGAACAGAGGAGCCGTGGAATGTGCTCCCCAAAGGCTCTTTGTCACGGCCTCATCAATATTTCACCTCCCCTCCTTTATACGGGACTTACCCCTCGGTGGACCGTGATAGCCCACATGACATCTCCGGCCCACAGCCCCTTGGGCAACGTGTCATGGACAAACACTTTAATGCCTAAATGAGATCAACAGCAGGATGGGCCAGACAGGGGACAGACAGGGGGGAAGGAAGCACTACCGCGTCTCATGTCGGGCGAATTTAGGGGGAAAAGTCTCGGCTGGTCCAATGCTGAGAGCGTATGGAGTCCATCTCAGGGGACCTTGGTGCTGAGCCACACACACACACACACACACACACACACACACACACACACACACACACACACACACACACACACACACACACACACACACACAAAAAGCCCCTCAGGCTGTCCCCTTTAAATTCCATCAGCTTTGCCTTGTTTTACAAATCGTCCCGTATTTTCTGGCGGATGAGAAGCAGAAAAATAAAACAGGCGGGATGGGGAAAAAAATCAAATCAGAGTGCAAAGCAGCAAGGGTCTGTCTCTGGGGTCCATGGGCGAAAAAAAAAGATGAAAGAATGTTGTAGGTCCATTTTTCTCATCGTGAACCAATATCACCAGCCCCCCCCCACCCCTACCCCCGAGTAAAAGCCCCCTCCCCTCCCCTGATACCTGTGGCTCTACGCCACAGCTTGCAGTCCCCCGCTTTACGCGGCAGGAAGCTAATTCCGCCTTTATCCCCGAGTAATATTGGCCTTATCAGCCACCCTCCTACTTCCATGCCAAGAGTCGGGGGAGATAGAGGTGGAGGTGGTGGTGGTGGGGGGGGGGTTGAAAAGAGGCGAGGCAGGGGCTTTTGGAATGTCAGCTTGGTGGAACTGATTGCGGTTTGCAGCCACAGGGCTGCGTCTCCATTACACACACACACACACACACACACACACACACACACACACACACACACACACACACACACATGCAAGTGACCACACAGACAGCGACGGAGTACCAGAGAAAGCGAGGTAGACACACTCCAGGTCTTGCTTGCCTAAGCCCCTTTTTCAGAGCCCTGATATTACCTCTGATATTGCCTTGATGTTACATCACTCAAGCTCCCCATCCAGATGAACACACACACACACACACACACACACACAAATCCCCCAAACCACACTCACCAACCCCCCCCCCAACACACACACAAACAGGGGATAGGTGAAGCGCTCCAGATGTCAGGGAATAGAGGAATGAATCTGCTCTCAGCCCACCATCCCCATCTTCCCGTGCCGTCTCTTCCCCCATTCAAACACCTGGAACTGTGATATCACACGCACACGCACACGCACACGCACTAACACACGCAGAAACACAGACGCGAACGCACACAGCAACACAAGACGCCACCCGCTTACAGTGGCCCACAACTACGCTAGGGACTTAATAGTGCTGTAAATCTAAGGCGCTAATAGGCGGGCTCAATGCAAACGGCCTGTTGCTGAGCACATTTCGTTGCACACACTACACGACAGAATCCCCCAACAAAATGGCCGATATTTCCCCTGATGCCTATCTAGTTTGTCTTAATGAAGATATATAGATGACATTTCCGGGCGCAGTAGACAGCCTCCATCTGTACTGGGCTACAGTTTCCTACCCTGGCTGTCAACGTGGTGGTTTCTGCATATTTGCATATTCTGCATATTTTGAACAGCAACAAAACAGCTGTAGAGAAAACAAGGTGCTGTTGTTGTCTTTCAAGTGCTCTGAAATTGGAGTTCTGGCGTTTTTCTATGTAGACCAATTCACTGACACATCATTCTATATTACCATTAAGAGCCCTAATGCATCCCTTTTTTGGGGGGGGGGGGATTTCCTCCCCCCGTTTTCTCCCAATTGTACTTGGCCAACTACCCCACTCTTCCGAGCTGTCCCAGGTCGCTGCTCCACCCCCTCTGCCAATCCGGGGAGGGCTGCAGACTACCACATGCCTCCTCCGATACATGTGGAGTCGCCAGCCGCTTCTTTTCACCTGACAGTGAGGAGTTTCACCAGGGGGACGTAGCGCGTGGAAGCGTCACGCTATTCCCCCCAGATCCCCCTCCCCCACCGAACAGACGCCCCGACCGACCAGAGGAGGCGCTAGTGCAGCGATCAGGACACATACCCACATCCGCTTTCTCAGCCGCAGACACGGCCAATTGCGTCTGTAGGGACACCCGACCAAGATGGAGGTAACACAGGGTTTCGAACCAGCGATCCCCATGTTGGTAGGCAACGGAATAGACCACTACGCCACCTGGACGCCCTAATGCACCCCTCTGAACAAATCCATAGTGGTTAATCCGAAAATAGGCCAATTTCTGCATCTTCAAAAATAGTCATTTTGAAGACGACCGTTTTCAAACCGACTCTGTCACTCCTCCTCTCTCCCGTTTCTCATTCCTCCCCCTCTCTCTCTCACTCCCTGCCTCGGTTTCTCTCGCTCTCTGGGTGGTGACAGTGGCGAGGGCATGGGCGCTGGCTAGCTGATAGATGTGGTGGCTGAGTGCGTTGCCATGGCGCTACCTGATGGGGAATGTTCTGCAGTGAGCTGCTACGACCAGCAGCCTGCCAATGGGAGAACGGGGTTGGAGGGGGTGGCTGTGTGTGTGTACGTGCGCATGTGCGTGTGTGCGTGTGTGTGTTATTCAAGCAAAACCTCTCAGGCAAGCATACATCTAAGCAGGAGGAAGAACAGATACACACACACACACACACATGCACACACACACACGTGCACGCACGCGGTCTATTCAACAGAATTAAATCTCTTCGCTTCCAGGATGGTGCGGTTGAATTATTTATGGCCGCCCGTCTCCAAGCCGGGCCGTAATAAAGTTATGGCCAAGACTAATTTGCAGTTTGATGAGGTGGGCTTTTAGCAGTGGATCCCGGGCCAACATTAAGTACATATTGTTTTTACAGATTTGATTACCTTTTTATTGTTATTGTTATTAATGCACTGGGTGTGTGCATAGGGGTAAATCGCAGAGTGCTTCGCCCTCATCTGCTCCGCGCAGGACAATATAGTACCTTGGTCCCCGAGAAAGAGCCCAAACTAAATAAACAGAACACGGGAGATCATTGGGGGGGGGGGGGGGGGGGTACAGACTTGATGTAATCTCTCTTTCAAAAAAAGCCAATAAAAGCAGCAGCTCAACACCTTTTACAGTAATCCGGAGGCAATCTACTGCTAAATACATAAGCCCCAGCTGTGAAGGAGCAATGAATGGGAGCTCTACACACATGCACGCACACACAGACACACACACAGAAAGAAACACACACAGTTTCAGAGGGGTCTATTGTCTGGTGTCAGCACTAGTGAAGGGATGTTGGCACTCAGCGTGCGTTAACACCAGAGCGGATAGCTTGGCTGTAATGAAATGAAAGTGTTGTGGAATAACAGATTGGGATGTGTGATATGTTCAAGCTACACAGGATTTCATTTTAAACATCTTCTGAGGAGCACAGCTTTCCCTGGCAGAGACAACGCAACCGTGGACCCCGCCGAGTGCTTGATGTGGCATTGTTGGGCAATAAAGTAGAGGCCTTCACAAGGCATTAAAGGTTTAAGCCCTGTAAAGATGTTCTAGTCGTTGAATTACAAGTAGAGGGAAGGTTTATGCAGCGCCTCATGGATGTGCTACAATGCCTCGCAGAGCTAAACAAGAGGAACACACAGCGCACTATGCCTACCCTGCGTACATGGTAATCCTTTGATTAATGACACATGACATACTTAGTGCCTAATGCCGAGAACGGGAGCTGACAAGCCAAACAATTAGGTCAATTACTGGATGACAACTGTGTTGTTTGGGGTTAATTGCCGGATTCGTCTATTGCGGGACACGTTCATTTGAGGCCCAATGGCACATAACAAAGTGTACATGCAAATGAGCTCACCTTCGGTGCAGGGCACAGCCAGGACGAGGGTTGAGATGCATCTGTTGTGAAATGGGCAGGGTTTCCATTTGCATTCTTTTGCAGAGTGAGATAATGTGAACAACAACAACAGTGTGAACTCCAACAGCCTCTCCATGAGACGACGAGATTTAAAACCAGTCACTTGGCTCAAAATGTCAGCCGTTTTCCCGCTGTCCTCCTGATCTGAGACACGCTATCTCAGGAAGTCCAGCTCTTGTGAGGGATCTCTGTACACTGACAGAGCTGAGCATCCTGCAGTGCATCAGCGGGTTACAGAACAGGGGTTCCTTCCCTACACTGCTATAGACCTGGAAGTAGTCTATCTCGGTGTTTAACACTGTTCCCCAAGCTCGGAAGACAGCCTGATAGAAAGGTGTCATAGTGAGCTGGCTTGTCATAATTCAAGTTCATAATGCTGCGAAGGGTGGCACGGTGGCGCAGTGGTTAGTGTGGTTGCCTCACAGCAACAAGGTCCTGGGTTCGAGCCCCGGGGTAGTCTAATCTTGGGGTTCATCCCAGGTCATCCTCTGTGTGGAGTTTGCATGTTCTACCCGTGTCTGCGAGGGTTTCCTCCGGGTGCTCCGGTTTCCTCCCACAGTCCAAAGACATGTAGGTCAGGTGAATTGGCCATACTAAATTGTCCTGTGATGGCCTGGCAGCCTGTCCAGGGTGTCTTCCCTGCCTACCGCCCATGACTGCCGGGATAGGCTCCAGCATCCTGCGACAGCAGGATAAGCGGTTTGGATAATGGATGGATGGAGATAATGTGAACGTGTCTTACTACAGATGTGAGCTTCAGAATCACAATTCAGAAACAATTTATTGTCATCTCCTTCATGTACTTTCATACACAAAAGAGATGACATTTCGTTTCTCCCAGCCCACAGCAGTGCAACACAAAAGACAAAAAACACGTATCCAAAAGAAAACAACACCACCAAAAACATACAAAAACGGAGAGAACAAAGCGGGGGAAAAAACAGTCAACAACACAGTCCATTCAGTAAATTTGCAACACAGTCCAAAAATGTCACTGTCCAGAGGACGAACGCCAGCCAGGATGACTGTCAGAACTGCCGGCCTGCATGGGCTAGCAGTTAGCTTAGCCTGCCCCACTGCCCCGTCCAGTCAGACCGCCCTCGGTGATTCCTTTTTGGGCGCAGCTCCAGGCGGCGTTCGTGGTCCCTGGACTCACCGGGCGCAGCAGACCAGGCTCCCTCAGCCGATCCAACACTACCTCTCCCAGCCAGACACCTCTGATACACGTCCCCTGTATTCCACATGACACAAACACAGACGCAGACAAGAACACTGCACAGTTTACGCCAGGAGAAGCCGCTTTCAGACCGCCCTCGGTGTTACCAGAACAGCCAGTCTGCATGGGCTAGCAGTTAGCTTAGCCTGCCTTGCATCCGCGTCCTGTCAGACCGCCCTCGGTGTTTCATCTTCGGGTGCATTTCCAGGCAGGGCCGTGGTCCCTTGGCCCACAGGAGGCAGCGGACCAAGCTCCCTCAGCCGATCCAACGCCAGCTCTCCAAGCCATCAAACGAAATCGACGATCAGAGACATAATTCTTCACACGAAGACACAAACTCAGGCGCAGACGTAGACATGGATAAAGACGCTGCATAGTCAGAACTGGGGGAGGCCGCTGCAAACTCGAGTTCGCGCCGCCATCTTCCCACTTGCTTTGCGTACGTCCAGATATTGCTCACATGTAGTCTACACTTCTATAAATTCTTTTCAAAAAAATATATTATGCAAAACGTAATAGTAAATAGGGACACATGGTGTCATAGATGCAAAGCAGTACAGTGATCGAGTCCAAGCAGATAAGGACTTGGTGGATTTGCATTCAGTAAAGCTATGTCATATGTAGTCAATAGGCATGAGGCTTATAAGGACATATTGCACAAAAGGGCTGCAAGCTACATTGTGAGATGAAAAATGGTATTATCCTTCTGGGGGGGGGGCACTGAAAACTCCACCCATTCATTCATCCATTTCCTTGCTGCTTTCCTTCAGGATTTATGTGACAACAGGTCAAAAAGAGCGGCCCCAAATGCCTCTTTCCACAGCAACTTCCTCCAGCTCCTTCTGAAGGATCTCTGGCCGTTCCCAGGCCAGTATGGGTGGCCCCCGGGGTCTCCTTCCAGTTTTATGTGCCCAGTGATATAATGGCAGATAAAAAGGTTGGTAAACTATGATCTTCAGTCAGTGATCATCATTAGGCAACCAACAAACAATACAGGCCATATTTTCAGAAAAGCATCAACTTGTGTATTTGCCCAATGAAATACACTATCCTCCATTTGCTCTTCTCTACTTACGTCAGATTGATGCTCATTTACTTTGATGTATGTTTTGACTTTATGTAATGAAGATTTATGTTTGTCAGTCTTAAAAAAAGGTGCATTTCTTCTCCATTACTCCATTCAACACTGAATGTGCACTGGTACACCCCCAACGGGAGGGACTCTAGGGGCAGCCCCCACAAACAGCCTCCAAAACGTCTGACAGACACTCCACAACCACACATAACAACTTCTGTTGGCATTGTTCTTACCAGGTCCCCAAACCTGCTCAGCCGACTCCTCTCAATGTGGAGGAGCTGCAGATTTACTCTGAGGTCCTCCTGGATCACTGAGATCCTCATCCTATCAGGGACGGTGAGGTTCACCACCCTGAGAAAAAAACATCTGGGCTACTTGGGTCTCATTCTTTCGGTCACTACCAAAAGCTCATGACCATTGGTAAGGGCAGCAGCAACGAGTGGCTGATAAACTGAGAGATTTTTTCCTTGAGGCTAAGTCTCTTGAAAAGTACCCACAATCGATCCCTATGACACTGGTAAAAGGAAACTGCAAGTTTACCCTGCTGGGAACCGCGAGCTGCCCCTGGAGCCTGGCCTAGGGGTGGTAAGAAACTGAGTAAAACGTAACTTATGTAGCACTTTTTGAATTCACGGTTACAAAGTATTTCACAAAAGCATAAAATAATTGCAATTCTACATGCATACTAAATAATAACAATAATTATTATTATTGTTATAATACCAAGTTACAAAACATAAAACTGGGTAAGTAAAGTAGTCATGGGGAAAGTCATGTCATGAAACTTGTTACATATAGGCTAGCCTGTAAAAATGAGTTTTTAGGAGCAGCATAAAAGGTGTCCAGTAGAGTTTCCTTGCAAATAACTCGGTTTTGTTTGCATTCAGAGTTTTCCACCATGACATATTGTGCATGCCATTGAGGCTTAACACAATTGTTGAATGCATTTCCTCCACTCAGGAAACATTAGCATAACCTTTTTATGGACTCTTTTGAAAGCTGCATTGTTTACATTGGCTTGCCATTTTCTTCTTCTTCTCTTTTTATTCATTATTTTGTTTTATTTTACAGCACATTGCCTCCAGCAAGTGTCAAATTGCCTTCCTGATATTTACGCAATTTCTTTCATGGTCCCTTTGCATTCTTCCTTCTATATTAATGTCAGGCTTATGTTTCTTTGCCGTCATTGCAGCTGCTGGTTCTTCTCTTTCCTCTTTGTATTTATGTCTGCAGAAACCTGGCGTGCATGTACATCCTTGTTCTCGTGCTGATAGACATTATGGGGACTCACTTTTCTTACTGTGCTCTATAGCGCCATTAGTGGTCATAAAGTCCACTGGCTATCTTTAAAGTATTCAACAGACTCAGTTGATCTGATTTGTTGAGGGGGGCGGTTCCAGTATTTGTGGGGCAAAAACAATTAAGGCATGGTCACATTTAGTTTTAAATCTAGCACAAGAGATGGCGAAAAGAAGAGGACCGAAGTGGCCTTACAGGGCTGTAATGGCTTAGCTAAGTGGGCCATGCGCTGCCTTAAAAGTGATGTAAAAAAATGTAAAATGGTAGTATGGATGATGTAAAATGAGCAAATTTTAAAAAAAAATCAATTATGAACCAAATGGGCAGACAGTGCTAAGATGCAAAAACGGTAGTTATGAGAAGGGGATGGCTGGTATAAATGGGCTAACAGAGCTAAGCCCTCCCTATCGTTTACAATAAAGATGAGAAAATTGTTGATAAAAAAACCTTAGAACAGATTTTTTTTTGGATTTTGTTTTATCGGAACCTAGCGCAGTAACAGCACCAAGTAGTCACAAGAAAAACACAGGATATATCCAGATGGGC